>NW_028226472.1:0-38109 GCF_052327205.1 Somniosus microcephalus
ACAGTGCGGCGCTCCCTCAGTACTGTCCCTCCGACAGTGCGGCGCTCCCTCAGTACTGTCCCTCCGACAGTGCGGCGCTCCCTCAGTACTGTCCCTCCGACAGTGCGGCACTCCCTCAGTAGTGCCCCTCCGACAGTGCGGCGCTCCCTCAGTACTGCCCCTCCGACAGTGCGGCGCTCCCTCAGTACTGCCCCTCCGACAGTGCGGCGCTCCCTCAGTAGTGCCCCTCCGACAGTGCGGCACTCCCTCAGTACTGACCCTCCGACAGTGCAGCACTCCCTCAGTCCTGCCCTCCGACAGTGCGGCGCTCCCTCAGTACTGACCCTCCGACAGTGCGGCGCTCCCTCAGTCTGCCCTCCGACAGTGCGGCACTCCCTCAGTATTGACCCTCCGACAGTGCGGCGCTCCCTCAGTACTGCCCCTCCGACAGTGCGGCACTCCCTCAGTACTGCCCCTCCGACAGTGCGGCACTCCTCAGTACTGCCCCTCCAACAGTGCGGCACTCCCTCAGTATTGACCCTCCGACAGTGCGGCGCTCCCTCAGTACTGCCCCTCCGACAGTGCGGCACTCCCTCAGTACTGCCCCTCCGACAGTGCGGGCACTCCCTCAGTACTGCCCCTCCGACAGTGCGGCGCTCCCTCAGGACTGACCCTCGACAGTGCGGCGCTCCCTCAGTACTGCCCCTCCGACAGTGTCGGCGCTCCCTCAGTACTGTCCCTCCGACAGTGCGGCGCTCCCTCAGTACTGTCCCTCCGACAGTGCGGCGCTCCCTCAGTACTGTTCTCCGACAGTGCGGCACTCCCTCAGTACTGCCCTCCTGACAGTGCGGCGCTCACTCAGTACTGCCCCTCCGACAGTGCGGCGCTCCCTCAGTACTGCCCCTCCGACAGTGCGGCGCTCCCTCAGTACTGCCCTTCCGACAGTGCAGCGTTCCCTCAGTAGTGCCCCCTCCGACATTGCGGCGCTCCCTCAGTACTGCCCCTCCGACAGTACGGCGCTCCCTCAGTACTGCCCCTCCGACAGTGCGGCGCTCCCTCAGTACTGCCCCTCCGACAGTGCGGCACTCCCTCAGCACCGCCCCTCCGACAGTGCGGCGCTCCTTCAGCACTGACCCTCCGACAGTGCGGCGCTCCCTCAGTACTGACCCTCCGACAGTGCGGCGCTCCTTCAGCACTGACCCTCCGACAGTGCGGCGCTCCCAGACTGACCCTCGACAGTGCGGCGCTCCCTCAGTACTGCCCCTCCGACAGTGCGGCGCTCCTCAGTACTGCCCCTCCGACAGTGCGGCGCTCCCTCAGTACTGACCCTCCGACAGTGCGGCGCTCCCTCAGTACTGACCCTCCGACAGTGCGGCGCTCCCTCAGCAGTACTGACCCTCCGACAGTGCGGCGCTCCGCCAGTACTGACCCTCCGACAGTGCGGCGCTCCTCAGTACTACCCCTCCGACAGTGCGGCGCTCCCTCAGTCTACCCTCCGACAGTGCTGCGCTCCCTCAGTACTGCCCCTCCGACAGTGCGGCGCTCCCTCAGTACTGTCCCTCCGACAGTGCGGCACTCCCTCAGTACTGCCCCTCCGACAGTGCGGCGCTCCCTCAGTACTGCCCTCCGACAGTGCGGCACTCCCTCAGTACTGCCCCTCCGACAGTGCAGCACTCCCTCAGTACTGCCCCTCCGACAGTGCGGCGCTCCCTCAGTACTGTCCCTCCGACAGTGCGGCGCTCCCTCAGTACTGTCCCTCCGACAGTGCGGCACTCCCTCAGTACTGCCCCTCCGACAGTGCGGCCGCTCCCTCAGTACTAGCCCTCCGACAGTGCGTCCCGCCCTCAGTACTGCCCCTCCGACAGTGCGGCCCTCCCTCAGTACTGCCCTTCCGACAGTGCAGCGCTCCTCAGGAGTGCCCCTCCGACAGTGCGGCGCTCCCTCAGTACTGCCCCTCCGACAGTACGGCGCTCCTCAGTACTGCCCTCCGACAGTGCGGCGCTCCCTCAGTACTGCCCCTCCAACAGTGACGGCGCTCCCTCAGTACTGCCCCTCCGACAGTGCGGCGCTCCCTCAGTACTGAACCTCCGACAGAGCGGCGCTCCCTCAGTACTGCCCCTCCGACAGTGCGGCGCTCCCTCAGTACTGTCCCTCCGACAGTGCGGCGCTCCCTCAGTGCTGTCCCTCCGACAGTGCGGCGCTCCCTCAGTACTCTCCCTCCGACAGTGCGGCACTCCCTCAGTACTGCCCCTCAGACAGTGCGGCGCTCCCTCAGTACTGCCCCTCCGACAGTGCGGCGCTCCCTCAGTACTGACCCTCCGACAGTGCGGCACTCCCTCAGTACTGCCCCTCCGACAGTGCGGCGCTCCCTCAGTACTGTCCCTCCGTCAGTGCGGCACTCCCTCAGTACTGCACCTCCGACAGTGCGGCGCTTCCTCAGTCAGTGCGGCGCTTCCTCAGTACTGCCCCTCCGACTGTGCGGCACTCCCTCAGTACTGCTCCTCCGACAGTGCGGCGCTCCCTCAGTACTGCCCCTCCGACAGTGCGGCACTCCCTCAGTACTGCCCCTCCGACAGTGCGGCGCTCCCTCAGTACTGCCCCTCCGACCGTGCGGCGCTCCCTCAGTACTGACCCTCCAACAGTGCGGCGCTCCCTCAGTACTGCCCATCCGACAGTGCGGCGCTCCCTCAGTACTGCCCCTCCGACAGTGCGGCGCTCCCTCAGTACTGCCCCTCCGACAGTGCGGCGCTCCCTCAGTACTGGCCCTCCGACAGTGCGGCGCTCCCTCAGTACTGCCCCTCCGACAGTGCGGCGCTCCCTCAGTACTGCCCCTCCGACAGTGCGGCACTCCCTCAGTACTGCCCCTCCGACAGTGCGGCACTCCCTCAGTATTGACCCTCCGACAGTGCGGCGCTCCCTCAGTACTGCCCCTCCGACAGTGCGGCACTCCCTCAGTACTGCCCCTCCGACAGTGCGGCACTCCCTCAGTACTGCCCCTCCGACAGTGCGGCACTCCGTCAGTATTGACCCTCCGACAGTGCGGCACTCCCTCAGTACTGCCCCTCCGACAGTGCGGCACTCCGTCAGTATTGAACCTCCGACAGTGCGGCGCTCCCTCAGTACTGCCCCTCCGACAGTGCGGCACTCCCTCAGTACTGCCCCTCCGACAGTGCAGCACTCCCTCAGTACTGTCCCTCCGACAGTGCGGCGCTCCCTCAGTACTGACCCTCCGACAGTGCGGCGCTCCCTCAGTACTGCCCCTCCGACAGTGCGGTGCTCCCTCAGTACTGTCCCTCCGACAGTGCGGCGCTCCCTCAGTACTGTCCCTCCGACAGTGCGGCGCTCCCTCAGTACTGCCCCTCCGACAGTACGGCGCTCCCTCACTTCTGCCCCTCCGACAGTGCAGCGCTCCCTCAGTACTGCCCCTCCGACAGTGCGGCACTCCCTCAGTATTGACCCTCCGACAGTGCGGCACTCCCTCAGTACTGCCCCTCCGACAGTGCGGCGCTCCCTCAGTACTGCCCCTCCAACAGTGCGGCACTGCCCCAGTATTGACCCTCCGACAGTGCGGCGCTCCCTCAGTACTGCCCCTCCGACAGTGCGGCGCTCCCTCAGTACTGCCCCTCCGACAGTGCGGCGCTCCCTCAGGACTGCCCCTCCGACAGTGCAGCACTCCCTCAGTACTGCCCCTCCGACAGTGCGGCGCTCCCTCAGTACTGCCCCTCCGACAGTGCGGCACTCCGTCAGTATTGAACCTCCGACAGTGCGGCGCTCCCTCAGTACTGCCCCTCCGACAGTGCGGCACTCCCTCAGTACTGCCCCTCCGACAGTGCGGTGCTCCTCAGTACTGTCCCTCCGACAGTGCGGCGCTCCCTCAGTACTGTCCCTCCGACAGTGCGGCGCACCCTCAGTACTGTCCCTCCGACATTGCAGCACTCCCTCAGTACTGCCCCTCCGACAGTGCGGCGCTCCCTCAGTACTGCCCCTCCGACAGTGCGTCCCTCCCTCAGTACTGTCCCTCCGACAGTGCGGCGCTCCCTCAGTACTGCCCTTCCGACAGTGCAGCGCTCCCTCAGGAGTGCCCCTCCGACAGTGCGGCGCTCCCTCAGTACTGCCCCTCCGACAGTACGGCGCTCCCTCACTTCTGCCCCTCCGACAGTGCAGCGCTCCCTCAGTACTGCCCCTCCGACAGTGCGGCACTCCCTCAGTACTGCCCCTCCGACAGTGCAGCACTCCCTCAGTACTGCCCCTCCGACAGTGCGGCGCTCCCTCAGTACTGACCCTCCGACAGTGCGGCGCTCCCTCAGTCCTGCCCCTCCGACAGTGCGGCACTCCCTCAGTATTGACCCTCCGACAGTGCGGCGCTCCCTCAGTAGTGCCCCTCCGACAGTGCGGCACTCCCTCAGTACTGCCCCTCCGACAGTGCGGCACTCCCTCAGTACTGCCCCTCCGACAGTGCGGCACTCCCTCAGTACTGCCCCTCCGACAGTGCGGCACTCCCTCAGTACTGCCCCTCCGACAGTGCGGCGCTCCCTCAGTACTGTCCCTCCGACAGTGTGGCGCTCCCTCAGTACTGCCCCTCCAACAGAGCGGCACTGCCTCAGTATTGACCCTCCGACAGTGCTGCGCTCCCTCAGTACTGCCCCTCCGACAGTGCGGCACTCCCTCAGTACTGCCCCTCCGACAGTGCAGCACTCCCTCAGTACTGCCCCTCCGACAGTGCGGCGCTCCCTCAGTACTGACCCTACGACAGTGCGGCGCTCCCTCAGTACTGCCCCTCCGACAGTGCGGCACTCCCTCAGTATTGACCCTCCGACAGTGCGGCGCTCCCTCAGTACTGCCCCTCCGACAGTGCGGCGCTCCCTCAGTACCGCCCCTCCGACAGTGCGGCGCTCCCTCAGTACTGTCCCTCCGACAGTGCGGCGCTCCCTCAGTACTGTCCCTCCGACAGTGCGGCGCTCCCTCAGTACTGTCCCTCCGACAGTGCGGCGCTCCCTCAGTAATGCCCCTCCGACAGTGCGGCACTCCCTCAGTACTGCCCCTCCGACAGTGCGGCACTCCCTCAGTACTGCCCCTCCGACAGTGCGGCACTCCGTCAGTATTGAACCTCCGACAGTGCGGTGCTCCCTCAGTACTGCCCCTCCGACAGTGCGGCCACTCCGTCAGTATTGAACCTCCGACAGTGCGGCGCTCCCTCAGTACTGCCCCTCCGACAGTGCGGCACTCCCTCAGTACTGCCCTCCGACAGTGCGGTGCTCCCTCAGTACTGTCCCTCCGACAGTGCGGCGCTCCCTCAGTACTGTCCCTCCGACAGTGCGGCGCTCCCTCAGTACTGTCCCTCCGACATTGCGGCACTCCCTCAGTACTGCCCCTCCGACAGTGCGGCGCTCCCTCAGTACTGCCCCTCCGACAGTGCGTCCCTCCCTCAGTACTCTCCCTCCGACAGTGCGGCGCTCCCTCAGTACTGCCCTTCCGACAGTGCAGCGCTCCCTCAGGAGTGCCCCTCCGACAGTGCGGCGCTCCCTCAGTACTGCCCCTCCGACAGTACGGCGCTCCCTCACTTCTGCCCCTCCGACAGTGCAGCGCTCCCTCAGTACTGCCCCTCCGACAGTGCGGCACTCCCACAGTACTGCCCCTCCGACAGTGCAGCGCTCCCTCAGTACTGCCCTCCGACAGTGCGTCCCTCCCTCAGTACTGTCCCTCCGACAGTGCGGCGCTCCCTCAGTACTGCCCTTCCGACAGTGCAGCGCTCCCTCAGGAGTGCCCCTCCGACAGTGCGGCGCTCCCTCAGTACTGCCCCTCCGACAGTACGGCGCTCCCTCACTTCTGCCCCTCCGACAGTGCAGCGCTCCTCAGTACTGCCCCTCCGACAGTGCGGCACTCCCTCAGTATTGACCATCCGACAGTGCGGCGCTCCCTCAGTACTGCCCCTCCGACAGTGCGGCACTCCCTCAGTATTGACCCTCCGACAGTGCGGCACTCCCTCAGTACTGCCCCTCCGACAGTGCAGCGCTCCCTCAGTACTGCCCTCCGACAGTGCGTCACTCCCTCAGTACTGCCCCTCCGACAGTGCGGCGCTCCCTCAGTGCTGTCCCTCCAACAGTGCGGCACTCCCTCAGTACTGCCCCTCCAACAGTGCGGCACTCCCTCAGTACTGCCCCTCCGACAGTGCGGCGCTCCCTCAGGACTGACCCTCCGACAGTGCGGCGCTCCCTCAGTACTGACCCTCCGACAGTGCGGCGCTCCCTCAGTACTGTCCCTCCGACAGTGCGGCGCTCCCTCAGTACTGTCCCTCCGACAGTGCGGCGCTCCCTCAGTACTGTCCCTCCGACAGTGCGGCACTCCCTCAGTAGTGCCCCTCCGACAGTGCGGCGCTCCCTCAGTACTGCCCCTCCGACAGTGCGGCGCTCCCTCAGTACTGCCCCTCCGACAGTGCGGCGCTCCCTCAGTAGTGCCCCTCCGACAGTGCGGCACTCCCTCAGTACTGACCCTCCGACAGTGCAGCACTCCCTCAGTCCTGCCCCTCCGACAGTGCGGCGCTCCCTCAGTACTGACCCTCCGACAGTGCGGCGCTCCCTCAGTCCTGCCCCTCCGACAGTGCGGCACTCCCTCAGTACTGCCCCTCCGACAGTGCGGCACTCCCTCAGTACTGCCCCTCCAACAGTGCGGCACTCCCTCAGTATTGACCCTCCGACAGTGCGGCGCTCCCTCAGTACTGCCCCTCCGACAGTGCGGCACTCCCTCAGTACTGCCCCTCCGACAGTGCGGCACTCCCTCAGTACTGCCCCTCCGACAGTGCGGCGCTCCCTCAGGACTGACCCTCCGACAGTGCGGCGCTCCCTCAGTACTGCCCCTCCGACAGTGCGGCGCTCCCTCAGTACTGTCCCTCCGACAGTGCGGCGCTCCCTCAGTACTGTCCCTCCGACAGTGCGGCGCTCCCTCAGTACTGTTCTCCGACAGTGCGGCACTCCCTCAGTACTGCCCCTCCGACAGTGCGGCGCTCACTCAGTACTGCCCCTCCGACAGTGCGGCGCTCCCTCAGTACTGCCCCTCCGACAGTGCGGCGCTCCCTCAGTACTGCCCTTCCGACAGTGCAGCGTTCCCTCAGTAGTGCCCCTCCGACATTGCGGCGCTCCCTCAGTACTGCCCCTCCGACAGTACGGCGCTCCCTCAGTACTGCCCCTCCGACAGTGCGGCGCTCCCTCAGTACTGCCCCTCCGACAGTGCGGCACTCCCTCAGCACCGCCCCTCCGACAGTGCGGCGCTCCCTCAGTACTGACCCTCCGACAGTGCGGCGCTCCCTCAGTACTGACCCTCCGACAGTGCGGCGCTCCTTCAGCACTGACCCTCCGACAGTGCGGCGCTCCCTCAGTACTGACCCTCCGACAGTGCGGCGCTCCCTCAGTACTGCCCCTCCGACAGTGCGGCGCTCCCTCAGTACTGACCCTCCGACAGTGCGGCGCTCCCTCAGTACTGACCCTCCGACAGTGCGGCGCTCCCTCAGTACTGACCCTCCGACAGTGCGGCGCTCCCTCAGTACTGACCCTCCGACAGTGCGGCGCTCCCTCAGTACTACCCCTCCGACAGTGCGGCGCTCCCTCAGTACTACCCCTCCGACAGTGCTGCGCTCCCTCAGTACTGCCCCTCCGACAGTGCGGCGCTCCCTCAGTACTGTCCCTCCGACAGTGCGGCACTCCCTCAGTACTGCCCCTCCGACAGTGCGGCGCTCCCTCAGTACTGCCCCTCCGACAGTGCGGCACTCCCTCAGTACTGCCCCTCCGACAGTGCAGCACTCCCTCAGTACTGCCCCTCCGACAGTGCGGCGTTCCCTCAGTACTGTCCCTCCGACAGTGCGGCGCTCCCTCAGTACTGTCCCTCCGACAGTGCGGCACTCCCTCAGTACTGCCCCTCCGACAGTGCGGCGCTCCCTCAGTACTGCCCCTCCGACAGTGCGTCCCGCCCTCAGTACTGCCCCTCCGACAGTGCGGCCCTCCCTCAGTACTGCCCTTCCGACAGTGCAGCGCTCCCTCAGGAGTGCCCCTCCGACAGTGCGGCGCTCCCTCAGTACTGCCCCTCCGACAGTACGGCGCTCCCTCAGTACTGCCCCTCCGACAGTGCGGCGCTCCCTCAGTACTGCCCCTCCAACAGTACGGCGCTCCCTCAGTACTGCCCCTCCGACAGTGCGGCGCTCCCTCAGTACTGTCCCTCCGACAGTGCGGCGCTCCCTCAGTGCTGTCCCTCCGACAGTGCGGCGCTCCCTCAGTACTCTCCCTCCGACAGTGCGGCACTCCCTCAGTACTGCCCCTCAGACAGTGCGGCGCTCCCTCAGTACTGCCCCTCCGACAGTGCGGCGCTCCCTCAGTACTGACCCTCCGACAGTGCGGCACTCCCTCAGTACTGCCCCTCCGACAGTGCGGCGCTCCCTCAGTACTGTCCCTCCGTCAGTGCGGCACTCCCTCAGTACTGCACCTCCGACAGTGCGGCGCTTCCTCAGTACTGCCCCTCCGACTGTGCGGCACTCCCTCAGTACTGCTCCTCCGACAGTGCGGCGCTCCCTCAGTACTGCCCCTCCGACAGTGCGGCACTCCCTCAGTACTGCCCCTCCGACAGTGCGGCGCTCCCTCAGTACTGCCCCTCCGACCGTGCGGCGCTCCCTCAGTACTGACCCTCCAACAGTGCGGCGCTCCCTCAGTACTGCCCATCCGACAGTGCGGCGCTCCCTCAGTACTGCCCCTCCGACAGTGCGGCGCTCCCTCAGTACTGCCCCTCCGACAGTGCGGCGCTCCCTCAGTACTGGCCCTCCGACAGTGCGGCGCTCCCTCAGTACTGCCCCTCCGACAGTGCGGCACTCCCTCAGTACTGCCCCTCCGACAGTGCGGCACTCCCTCAGTATTGACCCTCCGACAGTGCGGCGCTCCCTCAGTACTGCCCCTCCGACAGTGCGGCACTCCCTCAGTACTGCCCCTCCGACAGTGCGGCACTCCCTCAGTACTGCCCCTCCGACAGTGCGGCACTCCGTCAGTATTGACCCTCCGACAGTGCGGCACTCCCTCAGTACTGCCCCTCCGACAGTGCGGCACTCCGTCAGTATTGAACCTCCGACAGTGCGGCGCTCCCTCAGTACTGCCCCTCCGACAGTGCGGCACTCCCTCAGTACTGCCCCTCCGACAGTGCAGCACTCCCTCAGTACTGCCCCTCCGACAGTGCGGCGCTCCCTCAGTACTGACCCTCCGACAGTGCGGCGCTCCCTCAGTACTGCCCCTCCGACAGTGCGGTGCTCCCTCAGTACTGTCCCTCCGACAGTGCGGCGCTCCCTCAGTACTGTCCCTCCGACAGTGCGGCGCTCCCTCAGTACTGCCCCTCCGACAGTACGGCGCTCCCTCACTTCTGCCCCTCCGACAGTGCAGCGCTCCCTCAGTACTGCCCCTCCGACAGTGCGGCACTCCCTCAGTATTGACCCTCCGACAGTGCGGCACTCCCTCAGTACTGCCCCTCCGACAGTGCGGCGCTCCCTCAGTACTGCCCCTCCAACAGTGCGGCACTGCCCCAGTATTGACCCTCCGACAGTGCGGCGCTCCCTCAGTACTGCCCCTCCGACAGTGCGGCGCTCCCTCAGTACTGCCCCTCCGACAGTGCGGCGCTCCCTCAGGACTGCCCCTCCGACAGTGCAGCACTCCCTCAGTACTGCCCCTCCGACAGTGCGGCGCTCCCTCAGTACTGCCCCTCCGACAGTGCGGCACTCCGTCAGTATTGAACCTCCGACAGTGCGGCGCTCCCTCAGTACTGCCCCTCCGACAGTGCGGCACTCCCTCAGTACTGCCCCTCCGACAGTGCGGTGCTCCCTCAGTACTGTCCCTCCGACAGTGCGGCGCTCCCTCAGTACTGTCCCTCCGACAGTGCGGCGCACCCTCAGTACTGTCCCTCCGACATTGCAGCACTCCCTCAGTACTGCCCCTCCGACAGTGCGGCGCTCCCTCAGTACTGCCCCTCCGACAGTGCGTCCCTCCCTCAGTACTGTCCCTCCGACAGTGCGGCGCTCCCTCAGTACTGCCCTTCCGACAGTGCAGCGCTCCCTCAGGAGTGCCCCTCCGACAGTGCGGCGCTCCCTCAGTACTGCCCCTCCGACAGTACGGCGCTCCCTCACTTCTGCCCCTCCGACAGTGCAGCGCTCCCTCAGTACTGCCCCTCCGACAGTGCGGCACTCCCTCAGTACTGCCCCTCCGACAGTGCAGCACTCCCTCAGTACTGCCCCTCCGACAGTGCGGCGCTCCCTCAGTACTGACCCTCCGACAGTGCGGCGCTCCCTCAGTCCTGCCCCTCCGACAGTGCGGCACTCCCTCAGTATTGACCCTCCGACAGTGCGGCGCTCCCTCAGTAGTGCCCCTCCGACAGTGCGGCACTCCCTCAGTACTGCCCCTCCGACAGTGCGGCACTCCCTCAGTACTGCCCCTCCAACAGTGCGGCACTCCCTCAGTATTGACCCTCCGACAGTGCGGCGCTCCCTCAGTACTGCCCCTCCGACAGTGCGGCACTCCCTCAGTACTGCCCCTCCGACAGTGCGGCACTCCCTCAGTACTGCCCCTCCGACAGTGCGGCGCTCCCTCAGGACTGACCCTCCGACAGTGCGGCGCTCCCTCAGTACTGCCCCTCCGACAGTGCGGCGCTCCCTCAGTACTGTCCCTCCGACAGTGCGGCGCTCCCTCAGTACTGTTCTCCGACAGTGCGGCACTCCCTCAGTACTGCCCCTCCGACAGTGCGGCGCTCACTCAGTACTGCCCCTCCGACAGTGCGGCGCTCCCTCAGTACTGCCCCTCCGACAGTGCGGCGCTCCCTCAGTACTGCCCTTCCGACAGTGCAGCGTTCCCTCAGTAGTGCCCCTCCGACATTGCGGCGCTCCCTCAGTACTGCCCCTCCGACAGTACGGCGCTCCCTCAGTACTGCCCCTCCGACAGTGCGGCGCTCCCTCAGTACTGCCCCTCCGACAGTGCGGCACTCCCTCAGCACCGCCCCTCCGACAGTGCGGCGCTCCTTCAGCACTGACCCTCCGACAGTGCGGCGCTCCCTCAGTACTGACCCTCCGACAGTGCGGCGCTCCTTCAGCACTGACCCTCCGACAGTGCGGCGCTCCCTCAGTACTGACCCTCCGACAGTGCGGCGCTCCCTCAGTACTGCCCCTCCGACAGTGCGGCACTCCCTCAGTACTGACCCTCCGACAGTGCGGCGCTCCCTCAGTACTGACCCTCCGACAGTGCGGCGCTCCCTCAGTACTGACCCTCCGACAGTGCGGCGCTCCCTCAGTACTGACCCTCCGACAGTGCGGCGCTCCCTCAGTACTACCCCTCCGACAGTGCGGCGCTCCCTCAGTACTACCCCTCCGACAGTGCTGCGCTCCCTCAGTACTGCCCCTCCGACAGTGCGGCGCTCCCTCAGTACTGTCCCTCCGACAGTGCGGCACTCCCTCAGTACTGCCCCTCCGACAGTGCGGCGCTCCCTCAGTACTGCCCCTCCGACAGTGCGGCACTCCCTCAGTACTGCCCCTCCGACAGTGCAGCACTCCCTCAGTACTGCCCCTCCGACAGTGCGGCGCTCCCTCAGTACTGTCCCTCCGACAGTGCGGCGCTCCCTCAGTACTGTCCCTCCGACAGTGCGGCACTCCCTCAGTACTGCCCCTCCGACAGTGCGGCGCTCCCTCAGTACTGCCCCTCCGACAGTGCGTCCCGCCCTCAGTACTGCCCCTCCGACAGTGCGGCCCTCCCTCAGTACAGCCCTTCCGACAGTGCAGCGCTCCCTCAGGAGTGCCCCTCCGACAGTGCGGCGCTCCCTCAGTACTGCCCCTCCGACAGTACGGCGCTCCCTCAGTACTGCCCCTCCGACAGTGCGGCGCTCCCTCAGTACTGCCCCTCCAACAGTACGGCGCTCCCTCAGTACTGCCCCTCCGACAGTGCGGCGCTCCCTCAGTACTGAACCTCCGACAGAGCGGCGCTCCCTCAGTACTGCCCCTCCGACAGTGCGGCGCTCCCTCAGTACTCTCCCTCCGACAGTGCGGCACTCCCTCAGTACTGCCCCTCAGACAGTGCGGCGCTCCCTCAGTACTGCCCCTCCGACAGTGCGGCGCTCCCTCAGTACTGACCCTCCGACAGTGCGGCACTCCCTCAGTACTGCCCCTCCGACAGTGCGGCGCTCCCTCAGTACTGTCCCTCCGTCAGTGCGGCACTCCCTCAGTACTGCACCTCCGACAGTGCGGCGCTTCCTCAGTACTGCCCCTCCGACTGTGCGGCACTCCCTCAGTACTGCTCCTCCGACAGTGCGGCGCTCCCTCAGTACTGCCCCTCCGACAGTGCGGCACTCCCTCAGTACTGCCCCTCCGACAGTGCGGCGCTCCCTCAGTACTGCCCCTCCGACCGTGCGGCGCTCCCTCAGTACTGACCCTCCAACAGTGCGGCGCTCCCTCAGTACTGCCCATCCGACAGTGCGGCGCTCCCTCAGTACTGCCCCTCCGACAGTGCGGCGCTCCCTCAGTACTGCCCCTCCGACAGTGCGGCGCTCCCTCAGTACTGGCCCTCCGACAGTGCGGCGCTCCCTCAGTACTGCCCCTCCGACAGTGCGGCACTCCCTCAGTACTGCCCCTCCGACAGTGCGGCACTCCCTCAGTATTGACCCTCCGACAGTGCGGCGCTCCCTCAGTACTGCCCCTCCGACAGTGCGGCACTCCCTCAGTACTGCCCCTCCGACAGTGCGGCACTCCCTCAGTACTGCCCCTCCGACAGTGCGGCACTCCGTCAGTATTGACCCTCCGACAGTGCGGCACTCCCTCAGTACTGCCCCTCCGACAGTGCGGCACTCCGTCAGTATTGAACCTCCGACAGTGCGGCGCTCCCTCAGTACTGCCCCTCCGACAGTGCGGCACTCCCTCAGTACTGCCCCTCCGACAGTGCAGCACTCCCTCAGTACTGCCCCTCCGACAGTGCGGCGCTCCCTCAGTACTGACCCTCCGACAGTGCGGCGCTCCCTCAGTACTGCCCCTCCGACAGTGCGGTGCTCCCTCAGTACTGTCCCTCCGACAGTGCGGCGCTCCCTCAGTACTGTCCCTCCGACAGTGCGGCGCTCCCTCAGTACTGTCCCTCCGACATTGCGGCACTCCCTCAGTACTGCCCCTCCGACAGTGCGGCGCTCCCTCAGTACTGCCCCTCCGACAGTGCGTCCCTCCCTCAGTACTGTCCCTCCGACAGTGCGGCGCTCCCTCAGTACTGCCCTTCCGACAGTGCAGCGCTCCCTCAGGAGTGCCCCTCTGACAGTGCGGCGCTCCCTCAGTACTGCCCATCCGACAGTACGGCGCTCCCTCACTACTGCCCCTCCGACAGTGCAGCGCTCCCTCAGTACTGCCCCTCCGACAGTGCGGCACTCCCTCAGTATTGACCCTCCGACAGTGCGGCGCTCCCTCAGTACTGCCCCTCCGACAGTGCGGCACTCCCTCAGTACTGCCCCTCCGACAGTGCGGCACTCCCTCAGTACTGCCCCTCCGACAGTGCGTCACTCCCTCAGTACTGCCCCTCCGACAGTGCGGCGCTCCCTCAGTGCTGTCCCTCCGACAGTGCGGCACTCCCTCAGTACTGCCCCTCCGACAGTGCGGCACTCCCTCAGTACTGCCCCTCCGACAGTGCGGCACTCCCTCAGTACTGCCCCTCCGACAGTGCGGCACTCCCTCAGTATTGACCCTCCGACAGTGCGGCGCTCCCTCAGTACTGCCCCTCCGACAGTGCGGCACTCCCTCAGTACTGCCCCTCCGACAGTGCGGCACTCCCTCAGTACTGCCCCTCCGACAGTGCGGCGCTCCCTCAGGACTGACCCTCCGACAGTGCGGCGCTCCCTCAGTACTGCCCCTCCGACAGTGCGGCGCTCCCTCAGTACTGTCCCTCCGACAGTGCGGCGCTCCCTCAGTACTGTCCCTCCGACAGTGCGGCGCTCCCTCAGTACTGCCCCTCCGACAGTGCGGCACTCCCTCAGTACTGCCCCTCCGACAGTGCGGCGCTCACTCAGTACTGCCCCTCCGACAGTGCGGCGCTCCCTCAGTACTGCCCTTCCGACAGTGCAGCGTTCCCTCAGTAGTGCCCCTCCGACATTGCGGCGCTCCCTCAGTACTGCCCCTCCGACAGTACGGCGCTCCCTCAGTACTGCCCCTCCGACAGTGCGGCACTCCCTCAGTACTGCCCCTCCGACAGTGCGGCACTCCGTCAGTATTGACCCTCCGACAGTGCAGCGCTCCCTCAGTACTGCCCCTCCGACAGTGCGGCGCTCCCTCAGTACTGCCCCTCCGACAGTGCGGCGCTCCCTCAGTACAGCCCCTCTGACAGTGCGGTGCTCCCTCAGTACTGCCCCTCCGACAGTGCGGCACTCCCTCAGTATTGACCCTCCGACAGTGCGGCGCTCCCTCAGTACTGCCCCTCCGACAGTGCGGCACTCCCTCAGTACTGCCCCTCCGACAGTGCAGCGCTCCCTCAGTACTGCCCCTCCGACAGTGCGGCACTCCCTCAGTATTGACCCTCCGACAGTGCGGCGCTCCCTCAGTACTGCCCCTCCGACAGTGCGGCACTCCCTCAGTACTGCCCCTCCGACAGTGCGGCACTCCCTCAGTACTGCCCCTCCGACAGTGCGTCACTCCCTCAGTACTGCCCCTCCGACAGTGCGGCGCTCCCTCAGTGCTGTCCCTCCGACAGTGCGGCACTCCCTCAGTACTGCCCCTCCGACAGTGCGGCACTCCCTCAGTACTGCCCCTCCGACAGTGCGGCGCTCCCTCAGGACTGACCCTCCGACAGTGCGGCGCTCCCTCAGTACTGACCCTCCGACAGTGCGGCGCTCCCTCAGTACTGTCCCTCCGACAGTGCGGCGCTCCCTCAGTACTGTCCCTCCGACAGTGCGGCGCTCCCTCAGTACTGTCCCTCCGACAGTGCGGCACTCCCTCAGTAGTGCCCCTCCGACAGTGCGGCGCTCCCTCAGTACTGCCCCTCCGACAGTGCGGCGCTCCCTCAGTACTGCCCCTCCGACAGTGCGGCGCTCCCTCAGAACTGCCCTTCCGACAGTGCAGCGTTCCCTCAGTAGTGCCCCTCCGACAGTGCGGCGCTCCCTCAGTACTGCCCCTCCGACAGTACGGCGCTCCCTCAGTACTGCCCCTCCGACAGTGCGGCGCTCCCTCAGTACTGCCCCTCCGACAGTGCGGCGCTCCCTCAGTACTGCCCCTCCGACAGTGCGGCGCTCCCTCAGTACTGACCCTCCGACAGTGCGGCGCTCCCTCAGTACTGCCCCTCCGACAGTGCGGCGCTCCCTCAGTACTGCCCCTCCAACAGTGCGGCACTGCCTCAGTATTGACCCTCCGACAGTGCGGCGCTCCCTCAGTACTGCCCCTCCGACAGTGCGGCACTCCCTCAGGACTGCCCCTCCGACAGTGCGGCGCTCCCTCAGTACTGACCCTCCGACAGTGCGGCGCTCCCTCAGCACTGTCCCTCCGACAGTGCGGCGCTCCCTCAGTACTGTCCCTCCGACAGTGCGGCGCTCCCTCAGGACTGCCCCTCTGACAGTGCGGCGCTCCCTCAGTACTGCCCCTCCGACAGTGCGGCGCTCCCTCAGTACTGCCCTTCCGACAGTGCAGCGTTCCCTCAGTAGTGCCTCTCCGACAGTGCGGCGCTCCCTCAGTACTGCCCCTCCGACAGTGCGGCGCTCCCTCAGCACCGCCCCTCCGACAGTGCGGCGCTCCCTCAGTACTGACCCTCCGACAGTGCGGCGCTCCTTCAGTACTGCCCCTCCGAAAGTGCGGCGCTCCTTCAGCACTGACCCTCCGACAGTGCGGCGCTCCCTCAGTACTGCCCCTCCGACAGTGCGGCGCTCCCTCAGTACTGCCCCTCCGACAGTGCGGCGCTCCCTCAGTACTGCCCCTCCGACAGTGCGGCGCTCCTTCAGCACTGACCCTCCGACAGTGCGGTGCTCCCTCAGTACTGCCCCTCCAACAGTGCGGCGCTGCCTCAGTATTGACCCTCCGACAGTGCGGTGCTCCCTCAGTACTGCCCCTCCGACAGTGCGGCACTCCCTCAGTACTGCCCCTCCGACAGTGCGGCGCTCCCTCAGTACTGACCCTCCGACAGTGCGGCGCTCCCTCAGTACTGACCCTCCGACAGTGCGGTGCTCCCTCAGTACTGTCCCTCCGACAGTGCGGCGCTCCCTCAGTACTGTCCCTCCGACAGTGCGGCACTCCCTCAGTACTGCCCCTCCGACAGGGCGGCGCTCCCTCAGCACTGCCCCTCCGACAGAGCGGCGCTCCCTCAGTACTGTCCCTCCGACAGTGCGGCGCTCCCTCAGTACTGTCCCTCTGACAGTGCGGCGCTCCCTCAGTACTGTCCCTCCGACAGTGCGGCACTCCCTCAGTACTGCCCCTCCGACAGTGCGGCGCTCCCTCAGTATTGACCCTCCGACAGTGCGGCGCTCCCTCAGTACTGCCCCTTCAACAGTGCAGCGCTCCCTCAGTACTGCCCCTCCGACAGTGCGGCGCTCCCCCAGTACTGCCCTTCCGACAGTGCAGCATTCCCTCGGTAGTGCACCTCCGACAGTGCGGCGCTCCCTCAGTACTGTCCCTCCGACAGTGCGGCGCTCCCTCAGTACTGCCCCTCCGACAGTGCAGCGCTCCCTCAGTTATGTCCCTCCGACAGTGCGGCGCTCCCTCAGTACTGTCCCTCCGACAGTGCGGCGCTCCCTCAGTCCTGTCCCTCCGACAGTGCGGCACTCCCTCAGTACTGCCCCTCCAACAGTGCGGCGCTCCCTCAGTACTGCCCCTCCGACAGTGCGGCGCTCCCTCAGTACTGCCCCTCCGACAGTGCGGCGCTCCCCCAGTACTGGCCTTCCGACAGTGCAGCGTTCCCTCGGTAGTGCCCCTCCGACAGTGCGGCGCTCCCTCAGTACTGCCCCTCCGACAGTACGGCGCTCCCTCAGTACTGCCCCTCCAACAGTGCGGCGCTCCCTCAGTACTGCCCCTCCGACAGTGCGGCGCTCCCTCAGTACTGCCCCTCCGACAGTGCGGCGCTCCCCTAGTACTTGCCTTCCGACAGTGCAGCGTTCCCTCGGTAGTGCCCCTCCGACAGTGCGGCGCTCCCTCAGTACTGCCCCTCCGACAGTACGGCGCTCCCTCAGTACTGCCCCTCCGACAGTGCGGCGCTCCCTCAGTACTGACCCTCCGACAGTGCGGCGCTCCCTCAGCACCGCCCCTCCGACAGTGCGGCGCTCCTTCAGCACTGACCCTCCGACAGTGCGGCGCTCCCTCAGTACTGACCCTCCGACAGTGCGGCTCTCCTTCAGCACTGACCCTCCGACAGTGCGGCGCTCCCTCAGTACTGACCCTCCGACAGTGCGGCGCTCCTTCAGCACTGACCCTCCGACAGTGCGGCGCTCCATTAATACTGCCCCTCCGACAGTGCGGCGCTCCCTCAGTACTGTCCCTCCGACAGTGCGGCGCTCCCTCAGTACTGTCCCTCCGACAGTGCAGCGCTCCCTCAGTACTGTCCCTCCGACAGTGCGGCGCTCCCTCAGTACTGCCCCTCCGACAGTGCGGCGCTCCCTCAGTACTGCCCCTCCGACAGTGCGGCACTCCCTCAGTACTGCCCCTCCGACAGTGCGGCGCTCCCTCAGTACTGTCCCTCCGACAGTGCGGCACACCCTCAGTACTGCCCCTCCGACAGTGCGGCGCTCCCTCAGTACTGCTCCTCCGACAGTGCGGCGCTCCCTCAGTACTGACCCTCCGACAGTGCGGCGCTCCCTCAGTACTGCCCCTCCGACAGTGCGTCGCCCCCTCAGTACTGCCCCTCCGACAGTCCGGCGCCCCCTCTGTACTGTCCCTCCGACAGTGCAGCACTCCCTCAGTACTGCCCCTCCGACAGTGCGGCGCTCCCTCAGTACTGCCCCTCCGACAGTGCGGCACTCCCTCATCACTGCCCCTCCGACAGTGCGGCGCTCCCTCAGTACTGCCCCTCCGACAGTGCGGCGCTCCCTCAGTACTGCCCCTCCGACAGTGCGGCGCTCCCTCAGTACTGACCATCCGACAGTGCGGTGCTCCCTCAGTACTGCCCCTCCGACAGTGCGGCACTCCCTCAGTACTGCCCCTCCGACAGTGCGGCGCTCCCTCAGTACTGCCCCTCCGACAGTGCGGCGCTCCCTCAGTACTGGCCCACCGACAGTGCGGCGCTCCCTCAGTACTGCCCCTCCGACAGTGCGGCACTCCCTCAGTACTGCCCCTCCGACAGTGCGGCGCTCCCTCAGCACCGCCCCTCCGACAGTGCGGCGCTCCTTCAGCACTGACCCTCCGACTGTGCGGCGCTCCCTCAGTACTGACCCTCCGACAGTGCGGCGCTCCTTCAGCACTGACCCTCCGACAGTGCGGCGCTCCCTCAGTACTGACCCTCCGACAGTGCGGCGCTCCTTCAGCACTGACCCTCCGACAGTGCGGCGCTCCCTCAGTACTGCCCCTCCGACAGTGCGGCACTCCCTCAGGACTGCCCCTCCGACAGTGCAGCACTCCCTCAGTACTGCCCCTCGACAGTGCGGCGCTCCCTCAGTACTGTCCCTCCGACAGTGCGGCGCTCCCTCAGTACTGTCCCTCCGACAGTGCGGCACTCCCTCAGTACTGCCCCTCCGACAGTGCGGCGCTCCCTCAGTACTGCCCCTCCGACAGTGCGGCGCTCCCTCAGCACTGTCCCTCCGACAGTGCGGCGCTCCCTCAGCACTGCCCCCTCCGACAGTGCGGCGCTCCCTCAGTACTGCCCTTCCGACAGTGCAGCGTTCCCTCAGTAGTGCCCCTCCGACAGTGCGGCGCTCCCTCAGTACTGCCCCTCCGACAGTACGGCGCTCCCTCAGTACTGCCCCTCCGACAGTGCGGCGCTCCCTCAGTACTGCCCCTCCGACAGTGCGGCGCTCCCTCAGCACCGCCCCTCCGACAGTGCGGCGCTCCTTCAGCACTGACCCTCCGACAGTGCGGCGCTCCCTCAGTACTGACCCTCCGACAGTGCGGCGCTCCCTCAGTACTGCCCCTCCGACAGTGCGGCACTCCCTCAGTACTGCCCCTCCGACAGTGCGGCACTCCCTCAGTACTGCCCCTCCGACAGTGCGGCGCTCCCTCAGTACTGACCCTCCGACAGTGCGGCGCTCCCTCAGTACTGCCCCTCCGACAGTGCGGCGCTCCCTCAGTACTGTCCCTCCGACAGTGCGGCACTCCCTCAGTATTGACCCTCCGACAGTGCGGCGCTCCCTCAGTACTGTCCCTCCGACAGTGCGGCGCTCCCTCAGTACTGCCCCTCCGACAGTGCGGCGCTCCCTCAGTACTGTCCCTCCGACAGTGCGGCGCTCCCTCAGTACTGTCCCTCCGACAGTGCGGCGCTCCCTCAGTACTGCCCCTCCGACAGTGCGGCACTCCCTCAGTACTGCCCCTCCGACAGTGCGGCGCTCCCTCAGTACTGCCCCTCCGACAGTGCGGCACTCCCTCAGTACTGCCCCTCCGACAGTGCGGCACTCCCTCAGTACTGCCCCTCGACAGTGCGGTGCTCCCTCAGTACTGCCCCTCCGACAGTGCGGCGCTCCCTCAGTACTGTCCCTCCGACAGTGCGGCGCTCCCTCAGTACTGTCCCTCCGACATTGCGGCACTCCCTCAGTACTGCCCCTCCGACAGTGCGGCGCTCCCTCAGTACTGCCCCTCCGACAGTGCGTCCCTCCCTCAGTACTGTCCCTCCGACAGTGCAGCGCTCCCTCAGGAGTGCCCCTCCGACAGTGCGGCGCTCCCTCAGTACTGCCCCTCCGACAGTACGGCGCTCCCTCACTTCTGCCCCTCCGACAGTGCGGCGCTCCCTCAGTACTGCCCCTCCAACAGTGCGGCACTCCCTCAGTATTGACCCTCCGACAGTGCGGCACTCCCTCAGTACTGCCCCTCCGACAGTGCAGCGCTCCCTCAGTACTGCCCCTCCGACAGTGCGGCACTCCCTCAGTATTGACCCTCCGACAGTGCGGCGCTCCCTCAGTACTGCCCCTCCGACAGTGCGGCACTCCCTCAGTACTGCCCCTCCGACAGTGCGGCACTCCCTCAGTACTGCCCCTCCGACAGTGCGTCACTCCCTCAGTACTGCCCCTCCGACAGTGCGGCGCTCCCTCAGTGCTGTCCCTCCGACAGTGCGGCACTCCCTCAGTACTGCCCCTCCAACAGTGCGGCACTCCCTCAGTACTGCCCCTCCGACAGTGCGGCGCTCCCTCAGGACTGACCCTCCGACAGTGCGGCGCTCCCTCAGTACTGTCCCTCCGACAGTGCGGCGCTCCCTCAGTACTGTCCCTCCGACAGTGCGGCGCTCCCTCAGTACTGTCCCTCCGACAGTGCGGCACTCCCTCAGTAGTGCCCCTCCGACAGTGCGGCGCTCCCTCAGTACTGCCCCTCCGACAGTGCGGCGCTCCCTCAGTACTGCCCCTCCGACAGTGCGGCGCTCCCTCAGAACTGCCCTTCCGACAGTGCAGCGTTCCCTCAGTAGTGCCCCTCCGACAGTGCGGCGCTCCCTCAGTACTGCCCCTCCGACAGTACGGCGCTCCCTCAGTACTGCCCCTCCGACAGTGCGGCGCTCCCTCAGTACTGCCCCTCCGACAGTGCGGCGCTCCCTCAGCACCGCCCCTCCGACAGTGCGGCGCTCCTTCAGCACTGACCCTCCGACAGTGCGGCGCTCCCTCAGTACTGACCCTCCGACAGTGCGGCGCTCCTTCAGCACTGACCCTCCGACAGTGCGGCGCTCCCTCAGTACTGACCCTCCGACAGTGCGGCGCTCCTTCAGCACTGACCCTCCGACAGTGCGGCGCTCCCTCAGTACTGCCCCTCCGACAGTGCGGCGCTCCCTCAGTACTGACCCTCCGACAGTGCGGCGCTCCTTCAGCACTGACCCTCCGACAGTGCGGCGCTCCCTCAGTACTGCCCCTCCAACAGTGCGGCACTGCCGCAGTATTGACACTCCGACAGTGCGGCGCTCGCTCAGTACTGCCCCTCCGACAGTGCAGCACTCCCTCAGTACTGCCCCTCCGACAGTGCGGCGCTCCCTCAGTACTGCCCCTCCGACAGTGCGGCGCTCCCTCAGTACTGCCCCTCCGACAGTGCGGCGCTCCCTCAGTACTGCCCCTCCGACAATGCGGCGCTCCCTCAGTACTGCCCCTCCGACAGTGCAGCGCTCCCTCAGCACTGTCCCTCCGACAGTGCGGCGCTCCCTCAGTACTGCCCCTCCGACAGTGCGGCGCTCCCTCAGCACAGCCCTTCCGACAGTGCCCGCGTTCCCTCTGTAGTGCCCCTCCGACAGTGCGGCGCTCCCTCAGTACTGCCCCTCCGACAGTACGGCGCTCCCTCAGTACTGCCCCTCCGACAGTGCGGCGCTCCCTCAGTACTGCCCCTCCGACAGTGCGGCGCTCCCTCAGCACCGCCCCTCCGAGCAGTGCAGGCGCTCCCTTCAGCACTGCCCCTCTGACAGTGCGGCGCTCCCTCAGTACTGACCCTCCGACAGTGCAGGCACTCCCTCGGTACTGCCCCTCCGACAGTGCGGCACTCCCTCAGTACTGCCCCTCCGACAGTGCAGCGCTCCCTCAGTACTGCCCCTCTGACAGTGCGGCGCTCCCTCAGTACTGCCCCTCCGACAGTGCAGCACTCCCTCAGTACTGCACTGGAGTGTCAGCCTGGATTTTGTGCTCAAGTCTCTGGAGTGGGACTTGAACGCACAACCTTCTGACTCGGAGGCGAGAGTGCTGCCCACTGAGCCAGGGCTCTGTGGAATTATCTTCTTTATAGATTGTGAGGGTGGGCTACCTGAATATTGCTGAACAGATATGCATATGACAGAAGTCAGCAATAATGTAGCACCAGGTAAAACGTGGATTTGCTTATACATGTGACTGCACCTTAATGGTTTGGCGATTCTTCCTTCAGATTAAGGGAGCCTGTTTTAGCAATGTAAATGTGGGTAGTCAGCACACAGATGTTGCTCTCCTGTGATCTGAATTGCAGAAGCACCAAATACAATTGCATCTTTTGTGACTTTGGGCAGTAATAAATCATCCCAGGCTCCGGAAGGAAGTGCTGAGGGACCTCACACAGATAGCTGGTGTGGAAATCTCATGCGGCTCTCAAAACCTGCCTGCTCAGCCTCATAACAGACACTTTACTCCCCCCATCCCCCAAACAGTTTAACAGCACTGGCCAGTCTTGCTGGAGGCCTAAAGGATTCATTGTGTTGTTCCCCCTTCCTCCAAACAAAATGGGGGCAATCGAGACTTGCAAAGACTGGCTCAAAAGCTTGGCTTCTGCCAGAAAATTTCAATGGGATTTGGACAAGTATTGAATGGCGGAGCAGGCTCGAGGGCCGAATGGCCTACTCCTGCTCCTATCTTCTATGTTTCTATGTTTTAAGTATTTGGGAGTTGAGCGAGGATGGACAGCACGTTGAATATGTTAGATCTTAGAAGGAGGTATAAAATCTGGCATATTACAGAACTAGCAGAGCAAGAGATTATGAGGTAGAATACTGATTTGAACCATAGCGTAAATCCCAAAGACAAAGGAAATTAACTCTATCTCATTGTTAGACACAAGAGTAGTTAGATTGTTAGTTCTGAGGACTCTGTACAGTTGACCCTGCGGGTGGTGGTGGGGGGGGGGGGGGGAAGGAGGGGGTAAGGAGGTTCCTTGGGTCAGAGTGCACTCGCGACATCGTAAACATAGGGGGAAGATTTCCTCTGATTGCTATTTAGAAAAATCATGAGCATCTTCTTTTTCAAATCCTTTTACAGCTTCGGTCAAACTACTGCTATGTTTACAATGCCGTTCACATGTAATGACCAGAGGGAATCACCCCTCTCAGATTGGAAAAATACCTCCTTCGGTGTTCGCGGAAAACTGTCTCAACATGTTGTGTTGTATAAAGACCAGTTGGACAGGTCTTTCAACACACAACAACTGGGTGGGTCTCCTTGTAAATATATTTATTTCCCAATAATGAAAACATAATGTCAAATAAACTTGTCCAGCTGGGTCACAGACAGCACGAGTTTACATAGACATCTTCCATTCAAAACAAATCTGGACAGAGGAATTTAAAAAATGGAGAGACTTGCTTTATATAGCGCCTTTCACGACCACCGGATGTCCCAAAGTGCTTTACAGCCAATAAAATACTTTTTTTGAAGTGTAGTCACTGTTGTAATGTGGGATTCACGGCAGCCAATTTGCACACAGCAAGCTCCCACAAACAGCAATGTGATAATGACCAGATAATCTGCTTTTAGTGATGTTGATTGAGGGATAAATATTGTGCCAGGACACCTGGGATAACTCCCCTGCTCTTCTTCGAAATAGTGCCATGGGATCTTTTATATCCACCTTAGAGAGCAGACGGGGCCTCGGTTTAACGCCTCAGCTGAAAGACGGCACCTCCGACAGTGCAGCACTCCCTCAGCACTGCACTAGAGCGTCAGCCTAGATTTTTGTGCTCAAGTCTCTGGAGTGGGACTATGAACCCACAACCTTCTGACTCAAGAGGTGAGAGTGCTGTCCACTGAGCCACAGCTGACACAGGAAAGAGGTTGACAGGAAGCGCATGTAGAGGTAAGATTTTTTTTTAACGTATTCTAATTTTAGAGACATTGTGGGAGCGTTACAATTTTCTGAACAGAGTGGCGTAATTTTTTTAATTTGTTCCTGGGATCTGGGCGTCGCTGGCAAGTCCAGCATTTATTGCCCATCCCTTGTTGCCCTTGAGAAGGAGGTGGTGAGCCGCCTTCTTGAACCACTGCAGTCCGTGTGGTGAAGGTGCTCCCACAGTGCTGTTAGGGAGGGAGTTCCAGGATTTTGACCCAGCGACGATGAAGGATCGGCGATATATTTCCAAGTTGGGATGGTGTGTGACTTGGAGGGGAACTTGGAGGTGGTGGTGTTCCCATGCGCCTGCTGCCCTTGTCCTTCTGGGTGGAGGAGGTCGCGGGTTTGGGAGGTGTTTCTCAATTGACCCCTTGATAACCCCATTCTAGTGTAAAGCTTGTGAAACCTCCTTGACAAGAGCCCCAGTTGGAAAACCTAAAACAAACAAAGGGGAAGATATTCAATACTGTAATAAAATCCTCGGGTGCGGTTCAACTTCATTAAAACACTCTCTATCATCATTTCGCCCTCAGATATAAATAATAGCTACAGATAATCGCTCTGCGAATAACCGTGACACAGGCGCCAAATCACGATTCACAGTGTGATTCACGATCATCACAATTGGCCGTGATCCCACTGTATCCCGTGTAAAATATAAATATTTATTGTAAGGTTAACATTGCTTGACCTTCAGTTTAAATGAAGGCCACCTTATCTTGTAAAGTTTGCGAAGTATGATGAACTATTTCACCATCCTTCAGATGTCTGGATTGTGATGCAGTCCGATTTCAGCAACGACTGCCTCAGAAATTGTAGCTTTCTTGGCACCAGTGAAGCACAATTGTGCACCGAACGCTGGGTCTGGGTCTTCCTGTTGTACATTCAGCTGTCAGTCACCGGTTTTTCCCTGGAAACCTTTCTGACATAAGCTGCAATCAAAGACCATAAACACGATTTTCCGACATTGCCACCAGTTGTTTATGTCTGGCAGATGGAAAAACAGGGGTGAGTCACCGAATCATAATTAGTGCTTGTCTGTACTCCTTAATTTGTTTCTTACACTTTAATCAGATTGAAAGACTTCTCCCACGGTGCGTTCACCGTATGACTGCTAACAGGAGTCTTGGGTCATAATTAGCTGTAGTAGGGCACCTACAACAACAACAGTGTGCATTTAGACAACGCCTTTAACATAGTAAAACGTCCCAAGGTGCTTCACAGGAGCGTAAATCAGACAAAATTTGACTCCGAGCCACATAAAGGAGATATTAGGATAGATGAAGTATTTAAGGAGCGTCTTAAAGGAGGAGGGAGAGGTAGCGAGGTGGAGAGGTTTAGGGAGGGAATTCCAGAGCTTAGGGCCCAGGCAGCTGAAGGCACGGCCGCCAACGGTGAAGCGATTATAATCAGGGATGCTCAAGAGGGCAGAATTAGAGGAGCGCAGATATCTCGGCGGGGGGGGGAGGGGGGGGCGGTGCTGGAGGAGATTACAGAGATAGGGAGGGGCGAGGCCATGTGCCTATATCTACGTAGAACATATCGCTTTAAAGTGCAAGTGACAGATGTGGCCGCCATTTTCTCGGAATAGCGATGAGGGGAGTGAAGAGTTAATCCGTTTTGGACTTTTGCTTTCATTTTCCTTTTCCGCCCATTGGCCAAGCAGTTTATTCATTCTGAAAGTTGGCAGCCAAACAACCGTTCTCTGTGTGCTGTGCAGTGTATTTCTGTTTAAATTTACCATTTTGGAAGTTTGGGAAATAAAGGAAATAATATTCCTGGAATTTGTGCCTGTGGTTTTTTTTTTGGTTGACTTTGATCGTGCTTCCCAGTTAGTTCAGATTGATTTAATTACGTTTATTTATTTTCCAAGCAACTAAATCTAGATAAGGCGTTTATCCAGATGTTGGTGTGTCCATGGCAGGAAAGACTCAGATCACGATGCCCACCCATTCTCTGTCACAAACACGTGGAGCGTGAGATTGTATCGTATCCCATTAAAGTCTTCAAGTGGACAGTGTGGCGCTATTCACAACAAGCAGGGGAAACAGGCGAAAGCTCAGTGCGACAGCTTCCTTTCATTCACTTGGCTATTTTTATATTGGGTTTAACAGGGGGTGCGGGGCCTTTCACTGGCAACCCAAAGGTAAACTCGCTGGCTTCGCTAAGGCAAGTGGGCCCTAGCATGCCAGCAAACTCAAGCTAAGCCTTTCTTTATACTGGTTTAGCACCGTAGGAGTGACAGATTTTTACTTCAGGAGTTCATGGTCATTGGCCTTATTGGCCCAGAAATTCGTGTCGGGGGTTTCCCGCGGGTACAAGCCCCCTGACCTACACTAACCTAGCGCGCTGACAGTTGAGGCCTGGGCCTGCGTGGATTTCCTGTCTGTGGCCCGGTCCAGCTCCCGGCGCGCTGTGCTTGCGTGTCCCAGCGGCGTACTTAGTGCGATGCGTCGGCTGGGATCACGTGAGCACTGGGCAACCAATCGCAGGAGGGAAAAGTCCATTCATGAGTTTGACATAAGACCTGTCAAACTCATGAAAACTCCGGGCGCCCAAAACAGTACATAACCTTAAAATAAATTAAAAAAAAAAATCACACTATTTAAATCAACTATAAATAACATTAAATAACCATTTTAAACAATAATTTAAATTTTTGAAAAAATTTTTTAAATAAAAAATCGGAGCTAAAAATACACTTACTGTAAAGTATTTAAAAATAATAAACCTGTGGAAAAAATGTTCTAATTTTAATTAATTGACCACTTACCTTTTAAAATGAAGTCCTTACGTCTGGTTTTTTAATGTGTAAAAAGTAGAGGCCTTCACACACGGGCAAACCTGTCAAAAAAAGGAAGTTCAACGCGCACGCGCTGCCTCATACGTCGCACGCGCTGCCTCATACGTCGCACGCGCTGCCTCATACGTCGCACGCGTTTCACCTCTTAACCCCTGCTTTCAGGGGACCGGAAGTGCCGTTTTCCCACGCATGCGTTGTGCATGCAAGAAACCGGCACTTCCATCGGGTCCACGCGTGGGTACCCCGTGCGTACTCACACGTTGGGACCCGAATTACTGGGCCAATAAACCCAATTAAGTTGGCATTGTTGTCCTTGGCTGTGCAGAAGAACACTGACCAGAATCTGGCCGTGCTGCTACATCACCAACCCAATGTGAAAGTAGCCTCTAATACAAAAGCAAAATACCGCGGATGTTGGAAATCTGAAATAAAAACAAAATGCTGGAAATACTCAGCAGGTCAGGCAGCATCTGTGGAGAGAGAAACAGAGTTAATGTTTAAATGGCAATGGTAGAATGAAAGACAGCTGCCATGTGGGAGAGAGAAAAAAAATAATTGCCATTACCATTTACACTTCATCGAGAGCCATCTTTTGTTTCTTAACTTGTCCCATTACCATCTCCTTTTGCCTTGCACCATCTCTTAATCTATCTTAATGTCTCTTAATCTCTCCTGCCTTCCATCCTATCACAGACCGTCCCTTTTGTTCTTTCCTTCCCTCCCCCCTTTCCCTGCCCCTTACACTTGCCTAAAACCTGTTCCATCTCCAACTTTTGCCAGTTCTGACGAAAGGTCATCGACCTGAAACGGTGACTCTGTTTCTCTCTCCACAGATGCTGCCTGGCCTGCTGAGTGTTTCCAGCATTTTCTGTTTTTATTGATGAAAGTAGCCTCAGTGAGGTCTATCACAGTTAGAGTTTTTATTACTATTATTTTTACACTTTATTTCCCGGTGGGGTGGGGGTGGGGGGAAGTATTCTATTGCCTGTTCAACTATATTTGCTTTTGATTGTAAAGATTTTGGCCTAGAAATCCGTCTCGGGCAGTGGGGCAAAGCGGGCTCTATCGGATCGGCCGCACGTTATACGCGGCGCCATTGCTGAATATCAGGCGCTGTATCTAATGGGCGGCTGATCCAATACCGCCCGTTCAGTGCCACTGCCCGAGATGGATTTCTAGACCTCAGATTGCAAAGTTGCTTCCTGTGTCAGCCAAGTTATTTGTAGAAGCTTAGTACGATAGCAAAATACTGCAGATGTTGGAAATCCGAAATAAATGTCTTGACAAAGCGTTTGACCCGAAACATTGACTCTATTTTCTCTCCACGGATGTTGCCTGGCCTGCTGAGTTTTTCCAGCATTTTCTGTTGTTATTTGTAGAAGCTGTTTAATTTCAGAAGATTTGGGCCCAGAAATTGATATCCTGCCTCTTTGCTGTATTTTATTGTCATTCTGTGTCTTGATTTGAGTCCCACGGATTGCCAACCCAATTCTTTGCTGCAGCACTGTTTTCAGTGCCGAAGAAATCATGGAGTGAGGAACGACTAGTTGAGTCATTAAACTCAACAGAGCGTATTCAGCAACTCACGCATACGCTCCTCTCAACAGAGTGCTCACAGCCTACACTGTCGAGCATTCCATTCAATTTAATCAACACCCTGAGGGAGGTGAACAATCACAGGTAAAACTGCCAGGGAGAGAAAATAGTAACATTTCTCCATAATCTCCAGAGATAATCGAGTGAAACCTTCACGATGTCAGTTGAACATTACAAGCTACATTATTCAACCTGGGGGCGGATGCATTTCACAGATGAGATTTCCACAGTGCCAGTACATTGAACAAATAGGAATTTGCCCTCGGAGACTTCAAGAAAGAAAGAAAGACTTACATTTCTTTAGCGCCTTTCACGACCTCAGGACATCGCAAAGTGCTTTACAGCCAATGAAGTATTTTTTGAAGTGTAGTCACTGTTGTAATGTGGGAAACAGCAACAGGCAGTAAACATTGGTGGGAGCTGTTACAGGCCCCCAAACAGTGGTTGTAATGTAGGGCAGAGTACAAATCAGGAAATTAGAGGCGCCTGTAACAAGGGTAATATAGTAATCATGGGGACTTTAATCTACATATAGACTGAGCAAACCAAACTTGCAGTAACAGTGTAGAGGACGAATTCATGGAATGTATACAAGATAGTTTTCTAGATCAGTATGTTGAAGAACCAACAAGGGAACAGACTATTTTAGATCTAGTATTGTGTAATGAGAAAGGGTTAATTAATAACCTTGTAGTAAAGGGGCCTTTAGGGAAAAGTGACCAACCATAATATAATAGAATTTAGTTAAATCCAAAACTAGATTCTTAAACCTAAACAAAGCAAACTATGTAGATATGAGGGTCGAGTTGGCTAAGGTAGATTTGGAAATTACATTAAAAGGTATGACGGTAGACAAGCAATAATTTACAACAAATATACATTCCTTTAAGGCACAAAAACCCCACAGGAAAAGTGGTCCAACCGTGGCTAACAAGAGAAGTTAAAGATAGTATTGGATCAAAGGAAGAGGCTTATAATGTTGCCAAAAAGAGCAGTAAGCCTTAGGATTGGGAGGATTTTAGAATTCAGCAAAGGAGGACCAAGACATTGATAAAGAAAGGGAAAGTAGAATATGAGAGTAAACTAGTGAGAAACATAAAAACAGACTGTAAAAGCTTCTATAGATATGTAAAAAGAAAAAGATTAGCGAAGTAAACGTGGGTCCCTTACAGGCAGAGACAGGAGAAATTATAATGGGGAATAAATAATGTCTTAATCTAAATGTACACTCTCAGGAGCCGCAAGCCTACATTTCGTTGTACTGCACTTGTGCACTAACAATGACAATAAAAGTTGATTTGATTTGATTTGATTTGATAAATGGCAGAGAAATTAAACAAATACTTTGGGCAGGATTTTCATTGGGCCGTGGAGGCGGGATTGGAGGCGTGTGGGGGGTTAAAATCGCGAATTCGGGGGGCACGAACCCATCCCACCCCAACCCGCCTCCATGCCAGTTTCAATGGAGGCGGGTACCTGACCCGCACTGGGAGCCGCCCCCGAGGCGGGAAGGGGATTAGTGCCAATTAACTGCCTGTTAACAGGTAGTTAACAGGCAGTTTTTTAGCCTAATCCCTATTTTTATTCCTAAAGTATGGGATTCCCGACGGCGCCAAACCACGCCAAGTTAGCGAGGCGGACCGTCAGGCTGAAGGGCTTGGAGGGTTCAAGATGTCCAGTGTTCAGGTGAGTGATGGGTGCATGAGTGCAGAGGTAAGTGTGTTTGGTGTGTGTAAAGTGTTTAAAGAAGTTTAATTACCTTTACTTACCTTTACAGCCTTCCTTCCTTCAGGTCTCAGGAGTCCCTCATCTCAGCGGCACAGAAAGCAGAATGGCCGTGAGCTGTCAAAAGTTGCAGCATTCAGCTTTCTGTTCTGGAGAGATCTCTAAATCAGTCTGAGAGGAAGGAATTGACTTAGTGTACAGATTGTCAGTGTTTGACAGCTTCAAAGAGCTGGGCGGGCTCAACAAGGTCAATCAAGTGAAAATCGCGTGGGTTGGCCACAACTCGATGGAGGTGGGACTACAACCCCAAAAGTTTTAGTCCTGCCTCCTACACACCTCCAGTATCAAAATCCAGCCCTACGTGTCTGTCTTCATGGAAGAAGATGCAAAAAACCTCCTGGAAATAGTGGAGAACCAAGGGTCTAGCGAGAATGAGGAACTGAAAGAAATTAGTATTAGTAAAAAAAATAAGACTGGAGAAATTAATGGGACTGAAAGCTGATAAATCCCCTGGACCTGATGGCCTACATCCTAAGGTCTTGAAAGAGGTAGTGGATGCATTGGTTGTCATCTTCCAAAATTCCATAGATTCTAGAATGGTTCCCGCGGATTGGAAGGTAGCAAATGTAACCCCACTATTTAAGAAAGGAGGGAGAGAGAAAATGGGGAACTACAGACCAGTTAGCCCTAGCTGAGGAGTCACAGTCTCAGGATAAGGAGTCGGCCATTCAGGACTGAGATGAGAAGGAATTTCTTCACTCAGAGGGTGGTGAATCTTTGGAATTCTCTGCCCCAGAGGGCTGTGGAGGCTCAGTCGTTGAGTATATCTGAATGGCAATAGATTGGGAGAAGGGGAAGTGCAACGAGACCTGGGCGTCCTTGTGCACCAGTCGCTGAAGGTAAGCATGCAGGTGCAGCAGGCGGTTAAGAAGGCCTTGGTGAGACCACATCTTGAGTATTGTGTGCAGTTTTGGTCGCCTTATCTGAGGAAGGATGTTCTTGCCATGGAAGGAGTGGAGCGAAGATTCACCAGGCTGATACCTGGGATGGCAGGAATGACATATGAGGAGAGATTGGGTCGATTGGGCTCGTACTCGCTGGAGTTTGGAAGAATGAGAGGGGATCTCATTGAAACTTATAAAATTCTAACAGGACTAGACGCTGGCAGGATGTTCCCGATGGTTGGGGAGTCCAGAACCAGGGGTCACAGTCTAAGGATAAGGGGTAAGCCATTTAGGACAGAGATGAGGAGGAATTTTTTCACCCAGAGAGTGGTGAACCTGTGGAATTCTCTACCAAAGAAGGCAGTAGAGGCCAATTCATTAAATATATTCAAGAAGGAGTTGGATATATTTCTTAAGGCTAAAGGGATATGGAGAGAAGGCAGGAACAGGGTACTGAATTTGGATGATCAGCCATGATCACATTGAATGGCGGAGCAGGCTTGAGGGGCCGAATGGCCGACTCCTGCTCCTATCTTCAAGACAGAGATCGATAGATTTTTGGATATTAAGGGATATGGGGATAGTGCAGGTGAGGTATGAAGATCAGCCATGATCTTATTGAATGACAGAGCAGGCTCGAGGGGTGAATGGCCGACTCCTGCTCCTAATTCTTATGTAGGAAATGCAGCAGCCAATTTGTGCACAGCAAGCTCCCAGAAACACCAATGTGATAATGACCAGATAATCTGTTTCAGTGATGTTGATTGAGGGATAAATATTGGCCAGGACACCAGGGAGAACTCGCCTGCTCTTCTTCGAAATAGTGCCATGGGATCTTTTACATCCACCTGGGGAGGCAGACAAGGCCTTGGTTTAACATCTCATCAGAAAGAACCCACCTGACAGTGCGGCGCTCCCTCAGCACTGCACTGGGAGTGTCAGCCTGGATTTTTGTGCTCAAGTCTCTGGAGTGGGACTTGAACCCACAACCTTCTGACTCAGAGGCGAGGGTGCCGCCCACTGACTGGCCTGTCCCTGTGCTGTCCATGCTGTGTAATTCTTTGTATGTACGTATGCTGTTTTGAAATGACACTGATGGTAGTACTAGATTGACCATTTGAAAGCAGGTTCTCCCTTCTAAAGCCAACCTTGTCCTGAGTATTCTCCTTGAAATGATTCGATTCAATTTCATATCGTGCTTTTGTATCTCTCATGCTCTGATAAACAACACTATTGGCTTAAAAATTTACAAATCTTCTATTTGATGCAATGAATGGTAACTGCAGGGCACAGCAAGGCCAATCACCTGTCAGATTTACAGGCTGCACAGAAACTGGTTCTACCGATCCTTTTCCCGCTAAACAGAAAGGCACGTAGAGACTGCGCAGCATAACCGTAGCAATCGCAGTGCGATCTGGTTTAACAGAAACCGTGCGAGACTGCCCGAGGAGTGGTGTCACATCACTTCGGCATGGCAGCACTTGGACTTCTCTGGGGCAATGTGAACTTTAAATAATTCCCGGCCAGCTGAACTTTTTACACTGTGTGACGTTAACAAAGGGCTTTTTGAATGTTAAAGGTTTCACTGTTTGGGTGTCAAACTGGTAGCTGCAGTACGGTTGCAAAAGGAGCTAGAATTTGGCCAGTTCACCCTGAGCTTCACCCCTGGCCCACCCCCAGTATGTTGTAGGTCCGAGGGGCTCGGTACACTCAGCACTTGGTTAAAATGCAGGCCCTGTGAGGTCTGAATCTTTGAAATGTTGCTACCCTGTATTGTTTGTACATTGAGTGATACAGAATGATACCCGGCCTCCAAGGGTGAAATTACATGGGGAGATTACACAAGCTAGGGTTGTATTCCCTAGAATTTAGAAGGTTAAGGGGTGATTTGATCGAACTTTGCAAGACATTAAAGGGATCAGATAGGGTAGATAGAGAGAAACTATTTCCGCTGGTTGGGGAGTCTAAAAATTAGAGCCAGACCTTTCAGGAGTGAAATTAGGAAACACTTCTACACACAGAGGGTGGTAGAAGTTTGGAACTCTCTTCTGCAAATAGCAATTGATGCTGGGGGTGAATTGTTAATTTTAAATCTGAGATTGATAGCTTTCTGTTAACCAAAGGTATTCAGGGATATGGGCCAAAGGCAGGTATATGGAGTTAGGTCACAGATCAGCCATGATCTCATTGAATGGCGGGACAGGCTTGAGGGGCTGAATGGCCTCCTCCTGTTCCTATGTTGATTAGAGGCACTGAAATTGTTTACGTACACATGGGAACGATGTAAAATGGAAATATAAGATGGTGCTGCTGCTTCACTCCGCTCCAAGAGAAGTTTCAGTGCCAAACCAGCACCTGTGGTATAAAGGGATTATTATTCTGCCAGGCTTAGGTAGATGCACCATAGACTTTATTGTCATAGTGTGAACTGTGAGCTGCAACTGAGAGAACAGCAAGTTCCTTTACATCTGGCAGGGATATAAATATCTGGTACACAATTTTCTGACCATAAGGTTCCTCTAATATGGCAAAGGATATGAACCTATTAGCCAGTCCCTCTAAACTGAGTTAAAAACAGAAAATGCTGGAGAAACTCAGCAGGTCAGGCAGCATCTGTGAAGAGAGAAACTGAGTAATGTACTAACACCAGATCATCAGTAAAGCTCTATAATTTACATGTACAGGTTAAAGGGCATCATTTTCAGATTACATGTCCCTCCCAATCTCTGTAATCTCCTCCAGCCATAGAACCCTCTGAGATCTCTGCGCTCCTCCAATTCTGGCCTCTTGCGCATCCCCCATTATAATCGCTCCACCATTGGTGGCCGTGCCATCAGCTGCCTGGGCCCTAAGCTCTGGAATTCCCTCCCTAAACCTCTCCGCCTCTCTGCCTCACCCCCTTTAAGACGCTCCTTAAAACCCACTTCTTTGACCAAGCTTTTGATCACATGCCCTAATATCTCCTCGGTGTCAAAATTTGTTTGATAATCGCTCCTGTGACGCACCGTGGGACGTTTTACTACATTAAAGGCGCTATGTAAATGCAAGTTGTTGATTGTGTGAGTGTGTGTGTCTTTAGTCTGTGTGTGTGTGTGTGTTATATGTTATATAGCTGGTCGGAGGATGTAATGGCGCTTGCGGCTTATACCCCAGATTTTGCCATACCTGGGCATCAAATGAGGTAACGGTAGCACAGTGGTTACATTACTGGACTAGTAATCCGGGCCTGGATTAATGATCCGGAGACTCGAGTTCAAATCCCACCACGGCAGCTGGGAATTTAAATTCAGTTAATTAATTAAATCTGGAATAAAAAGCTAGTGTCAGTAATGGTGACCATGAAACTACCGGATTGTTGTAAGAACCCATCTGGTTTACTAATGTCCTTTAGGGAAGGAAATCTGCCGTCCTTACCCGGTCTGGTCTATATGTGACTCCAGACCCACAGCAATGTGGTTAACTCTTAACTGTTCCTGAAATGGCCGAGCAGGTCACTCATTTGTAACAAACTGCTATGAAAAAACCTTGACTGCAGCGGATTAAGAAGGTGGCTCAGCATCAACTTCTCAGGGGCGATTAGGGATGGGCAATAAATGCTGGCCTTGCCAGCGACGCTCACATCCTGTGAATGAATAAAAAAAATCTGGATTTTTCCTTTGCTTATTTCTCTTCTTTTTACAGGAGCCGGGAACCCAAATTGTAAAATAGCGATTGTGATGGGCAAGACTGAAAAGAAACATCTTCCAAGGTAAGAAACAAGTATGTCGACATTTGGTCCAATTAAGTTTTAACACACTAAATAGAATCATAGAAAGTTACAGCACGGAAGGAGGCCATTTCGGCCCATCGTGTCCGCACCAGCCAACAAAGAGCTATCCAGCCTAATCCCACTTCCCAGCTCTTGGTCCGTAGCCCTGCAGGTTACAGCATCCCAAGTGCACATCCAAGTACTTTTTAAATGTGGTTAGGGTTCCTGCCTCTACCACCCTTTCAGGCAGTGAGTTCCAGACCCCACAACCCTCTGGGTGAAGACATTTCCCCTCAAATCTCCTCTAAACCTTCCACCAATTACTTTAAATCTGTACCCCCTGATTTTTGACCCCTCTGCTAAGGGAAATAGGTCCTTTCTATCCACTTTATCTATGCCCCTCATAATTTTATACACCTCAATAAGGTCTCCCCTCAGCCTCCTCTGTTCCAAGGAAAACAGACCCAGCCTATCCAGTCTTTCCTCATAGCGAAGATTCTCTACTCCCGGCAACAACCTTGTAAATCTCCTCTGTACCCTCTCTAGTGCAATCACATCTTTCCTGTAATGTGGTGACCAGAACTGCACGCAGTACTCTAGCTGAGGTCTAACTAGTGTTTTATACAGTTGAAGCATAACCCCCTGCTCTTGTATTCTATGCCACAGCTAATAAAGGCAAACATTCCGTATGCCTCCTTAACCACCTTATCTACCTGGCCTGCTACCTTCAGGGATCTGTGGACATGCACTTCAAGGTCCCTTTGTTCCTCTACACTACTCAGTGTCCTACCGTTTAATGTGTATTCCCTTTCCTTGTTAGCCCTCCCCAAATGCATTACCTCACACTTCTCCGGATTGAATTCCATTTGCCACTGTTCTGCCCACCTGACCAATTTATTGATATCTTCCTGCAGTCTACAGCTTCTTTCTTCAGTATCAACCACACGGCCAATTTTTGTATCATCTGCAAACTTCTTAATCATACTTCCTATATTCAAGTCCAAATCATTGATATGACATCCTTCCTAAAGTGCGGTGCCCAGATTTGGACACAATACTCCAGCTGGGGCCTAACCAGTGTTTCATCAAGAGTTTGGCATAATGTCCTTGCCTCTGTGCTCTATTAATAAAGCCAAGGATCCCGTATACTTTTTTAACAGCCTTCTCAACTTGTCCTGTTACTGTCAAAGATTTGTGTACATACACCCCCAGCAATGTTCCCTCTAATTTTTTTGGGGTGAACGGTCCTTTAATGGGCTGCGCGGCCCATTCAAATTTTCGTGCATGCGCACTTTATTGTATTGAAAAGACGGTGAGTGTCTTGCGCAGGACCTCCAGACCGCTCGGGAACACTGACTCCCAGGTCTCTCTGTTCCTGCAGCCCTTTAGAAAAGCAGGCAAGGATCTGATGATTGGAATCATTGTCTGATTTCACTTGACAGGTTCCAGGCTACGAGGAAGATAAACATTTTCGTTAGATTTGTTAGTGGGATTTGTTATGTATACATGTTAATTGTTAAAAGTATCTAAATGACACTATTTTTGTACATTTATTATGTTCTGTATATGTTTTTTAGGCACAAGCAACACAGTATGATTCTTGTTCCCATGGACACACCAGGGGTAAAGGTCATCAGGCCCCTAAGCGTGTTTGGATATGACGGTAAGATACGTTTATTTATTTCACCAAGAATCCGTGTTCCTGGCTCAGTGGCGTACCTGATCTCAGCTGCATCATTATGGGATGTCAGGAGTGGCAGTTCCTTTGAGTAAAGGATGGAAAAACAGACATTGAGATACCACTGGCCATCTTGTGGTTTATTCCGTTTTTGCTTTTCAAGATTTCTAATAGTGGCCACTTTTACAAAATTGCACTCCTGGAGAATGACACTCCGACCAGGACTGCGATTTCATACAATTCAATCCTATGGTTGGAAGATTATTGGAAGCACACACCCAAATTCCTGATGTGCGCTTCCGGAGAACAAGGCCTCCCACCAGAAGTGCGATTTCATAAAATCGCCCCTAAATTCTTCCCGTTGCAAAATTTTACTTGTTTGTCCACAAATTTTCTCTCTGCGATATCATCAGTGTTTCAATTTCCAATTAACGTATGTTCCTTGGGGTTTTAATATCAGTTGGCTGAGGGAATCGCCTTGGCAAATCATCTTCCCTCAGCTCAACGATTCCACTTGGGCTGAAGAAGTGCATTGAATGTCATTGACTCCTCCCAGTGAGTGAAACTCAAAGCACTTGTTTGCATTGTCTGCTGATGTGGAATGGTCTATCAGAAGTGTGTTTGGGGTGGGGTGGGGGGGGTCTGGGGGGGTTTGTTCAGTAATACACGATGGGTAACAATTGTCTCCTGGAGCTTGTTGGGAGAGCCAGGCAGGAATTTCCAACATACCTTCCCCAGGAGCTGGCATTACTTGCAGTTGGGAAGGGCGGAGCACCATCTAACAGATAGGGTGAGCATTGATGGGCCCGCTGGACTTTCCTTGCCCTCCCTTTCAAACGTTTGTATGTCCCAGACTTCTTTGAGGAGGAGGAGTATGGCCCTGAATTTCCCCCTGTTCCCAGTTCATCCCCTCCTCTCCCCCACATTCATTCTTCCTCCTTGCTTCCTCTGACAGTTCAAGCCTATGACCTCCTCCCGCCCTACCTGCCGCTGCTTCACACACCAGGGTGTGGGCGGGGGGGGAGATAGGAACTCCTGATACCAAAAGCTATCACAGGATCAGGAATTCCTCCCCACCTCAGTCTCCCGTGTACGGGAACTTCCTGCTGATTTTCATTCCCAATAGCAGGCAAGCAGGTATTGGGGGACATTTTCAAAATGGTGGCCGGCTATTCGGCCATGGAACCAATCCCACGCCGGTCCTGGTGCTGCATCCACACACACGCAAACCTTACAGCAGGTGCCACTGAATAGCAAGCAAGTGTGAAAAACCTAAGATTATCCATCCCTAGCCATGGCTGTTGAGGTCAATTACAGCCCCCTTACTGTGGCCTTGTGATCAGTTAACATGGCTCAGCCGGGGGATAAAACCTGGGACCGTTTCTGGTTTGTTGAACTCAACTACACACGTTGGGCAGTGCATTAACCCACTGAGCCACCGCCCGCTTCACACTGAGCATTTCCCCATGGCTGCTGCTGTTTTAAAGTCTGTGGTCTTCAGATGGTAAAATCGTGGCTTGTTTTATGCACAGGTGGAGACTGACAGACATTAGTTTTTGAATCACAAAATCCAATAGCCAGACCGGCTTCCCAGGTACTTTGGGGCTGAGGTTCCACTTGTTTCCGCCAGTTTTATCAAGGCAATCCAGGCAGAATCATCTGAAACAGTGCGAAAGATCGGGGAATTTTAACCGTGCGTTACGCCCAAAACCATTTACGGCCGTGTTTCCCCCGATATTTCCTGCTGGCTCAGGATGCGATTCGCCGAAATCAGGCTCCGCCCACAAAACTGGCCCCACCCCCAGGTGGAGATTGCGAGATTCTGCCGATCACGCTGGTTCGGGGAGGCTCGTGAAACTGCGCTCAGGCGCACAGGCGCTTGGGCATCCCGAACTCGGCTGCCCGTGTCCTAACTCGTACCGAGTCCCGTTCATCCTGCCCGTGTCCTAACCCGCACCGAGT
>NW_028226473.1:0-37959 GCF_052327205.1 Somniosus microcephalus
CTCTCTCACACTCTCTCTCACGCACTCTCTCACGCACTCTCTCACGCACTCTCTCACGCTCTCTCTCACACACTCTCTCACGCACTCTCTCACGCACTCTCTCACGCTCTCTCTCTCACACTCTCTCACGCTCTCTCTCACACTCTCTCTCACGCTCTCTCTCACGTACTCTCTCACACTCTCTCTCACGCACTCTCTCACGCACTCTCTCACGCTCTCTCTCACGCACTCTCTCACGCTCTCTCTCACGCACTCTCTCACGCACTCTCTCACACACTCTCTCACGCACTCTCTCACGCTCTCTCTCACACTCTCTCACGCACTCTCTCACGCACTCTCTCACACTCTCTCTCACGCACTCTCTCACGCACTCTCTCACGCTCTCTCTCACGCACTCTCTCACGCACTCTCTCACGCACTCTCTCACGCTCTCTCTCACACTCTCTCACGCTCTCTCTCACCCTCTCTCTCACGCTCTCTCTCACGCACTCTCTCACGCACTCTCTCACGCACTCTCTCACACTCTCTCACACTCTCTCTCACGCACTCTCTCACGCACTCTCTCACACTCTCTCTCACGCTCTCTCTCACGCACTCTCTCACACACTCTCTCACGCTCTCTCTCACGCTCTCTCTCACGCTCTCTCTCACGCACTCTCTCACGCACTCTCTCACGCACTCTCTCACGCACTCTCTCTCACACTCTCTCACACTCTCTCTCACGCACTCTCTCACGCTCTCTCTCACACACTCTCTCACACACTCTCTCACGCTCTCTCTCACGCACTCTCTCACGCACTCTCTCACGCTCCCTCTCACGCACTCTCTCACGCACTCTCTCACGCACTCTCTCTCTCACACTCTCTCACACGCACTCTCTCACGCACTCTCTCACGCTCTCTCTCACGCACTCTCTCACGCACTCTCTCACGCACTCTCTCACACACTCTCTCACACTCTCTCTCACACTCTCTCTCACACTCTCTCACGCACTCTCTCACGCACTCTCTCACGCACTCTCTCACGCTCTCTCTCACGCACTCTCTCACGCACTCTCTCACGCACTCTCTCACGCTCTCTCTCACGCACTCTCTCACGCTCTCTCTCACGCTCTCTCTCACGCACTCTCTCACGCACTCTCTCACGCACTTTCTCACGCTCTCTCTCACGCACTCTCTCACGCACTCTCTCACGCACTCTCTCACACTCTCTCACACTCTCTCTCTCACACTCTCTCACGCACTCTCTCTCGCACTCTCTCACGCACTCTCTCACACACTCTCTCGCGCTCTCTCTCACGCACTCTCTCACGCACTCTCTCACGCTCTCTCTCACGCACTCTCTCACGCACTCTCTCACGCACTCTCTCACACACTCTCTCACACTCTCTCACGCTCTCTCTCTCACACTCTCTCACGCTCTCTCTCACGCACTCTCTCACGCTCTCTCTCACGCACTCTCTCACGCACTCTCTCACGCACTCTCTCACACTCTCTCACACTCTCTCACGCTCTCTCTCTCACACTCTCTCACGCTCTCTCTCACGCACTCTCTCTCGCACTCTCTCACGCACTCTCTCACGCACTCTCTCACGCACTCTCTCACGCACTCTCTCACACACTCTCACACACTCTCTGCACACTCTCTCTCACGCACTCTCTCACGCACTCTCTCACGCACTCTCTCACGCACTCTCTCACGCACTCTCTCACGCTCTCTCTCACGCACTCTCTCACACTCTCTCTCTCACACTCTCTCACACTCTCTCTCACACTCTCTCTCTCGCACTCTCTCACGCACTCTCTCTCGCACTCTCTCACGCACTCTCTCACGCACTCTCTCACGCACTCTCTCACACACTCTCTCACGCACTCTCTCACGCACTCTCTCACGCACTCTCTCACGCTCTCTCTCACGCACTCTCTCACACTCTCTCTCACACTCTCTCTCACGCACTCTCTCACGCACTCTCTCACGCACTCTCTCACGCACTCTCTCACGCACTCTCTCACGCACTCTCTCGCACTCTCTCACGCTCTCTCTCACGCACTCTCTCACGCACTCTCTCTCTGACACTCTCTCACACTCTCTCTCACGCACTCTCTCACGCACTCTCTCAATCTCTCTCACACTCTCTCACACTCTCTCACGCACTCTCTCACGCACTCTCTCACGCACTCTCTCGCACTCTCTCACGCTCTCTCTCACGCACTCTCTCACGCACTCTCTCTCTGACACTCTCTCACACTCTCTCTCACGCACTCTCTCACGCACTCTCTCACTCTCTCTCACACTCTCTCACACTCTCTCACGCACTCTCTCACGCACTCTCTCACGCACTCTCTCACGCTCTCTCTCACGCACTCTCTCACGCACTCTCTCACACTCTCTCTCACACTCCCTCTCACGCACTCTCTCACGCACTCTCTCACACTCTCTCACACTCTCTCACACTCTCTCTCACGCACTCTCTCACGCACTCTCTCACTCTCTCTCACACTCTCTCACACTCTCTCACGCACTCTCTCACGCACTCTCTCACTCTCTCTCACACTCTCTCACGCACTCTCTCACTCTCTCTCACACTCTCTCACACTCTCTCTCACGCACTCTCTCACGCACTCTCTCACTCTCTCTCACACTCTCTCACACTCTCTCTCACGCACTCTCTCACGCACTCTCTCACACTCTCTCACACTCTCTCACACTCTCTCTCACGCACTCTCTCACGCACTCTCTCACTCTCTCTCACACTCTCTCACACTCTCTCACGCACTCTCTCACGCACTCTCTCACTCTCTCTCACACTCTCTCACACTCTCTCACGCACTCTCTCACTCTCTCTCACACTCTCTCACACTCTCTCACGCACTCTCTCACGCACTCTCTCACTCTCTCTCACACTCTCTCACACTCTCTCACGCACTCTCTCTCACACTCTCTCACGCACTCTCTCACTCTCTCTCACACTCTCTCACTCTCTCACGCACTCTCTCACGCACTCTCTCACTCTCTCTCACACTCTCTCACACTCTCTCACGCACTCTCTCTCACACTCTCTCACGCACTCTCTCACTCTCTCTCACACTCTCTCACACTCTCTCACGCACTCTCTCACGCACTCTCTCACACTCTCTCACACTCTCTCACGCACTCTCTCACGCACTCTCTCACTCTCTCACACTCTCTCACACTCTCTCACGCACTCTCTCACGCACTCTCTCACTCTCTCTCACACTCTCTCACACTCTCTCTCACACACTCTCTCACGCTCTCTCTCACGCTCTCTCTCACGCTCTCTCTCACGCACTCTCTCACGCACTCTCTCTCACACTCTCTCTCACGCACTCTCTCACGCACTTTCTCACGCTCTCTCTCACGCACTCTCTCACGCTCTCTCTCACACTCTCTCACGCTCTCTCTCACGCACTCTCTCACGCACTCTCTCACACACTCTCTCACGCACTCTCTCACGCACTCTCTCACACACTCTCTCACGCACTCTCTCACGCACTCTCTCACGCTCTCTCTCACGCACTCTCTCACACACTCTCTCACACACTCTCTCACACTCTCTCTCACGCACTCTCTCTCACGCACTCACTCACGCACTCTCTCACACTCTCTCTCACGCTCTCTCTCACGCACTCACTCACGCACTCTCTCACGCACTCTCTCACGCACTCTCTCACGCACTCTCTCACGCTCTCTCTCACGCACTCTCTCACGCACTCACTCACGCACTCTCTCACGCACTCTCTCACGCACTCTCACGCACTCTCTCACGCTCTCTCTCACACTCTCTCTCACGCACTCTCTCACGCTCTCTCTCTCTCACTCTCTCTCTCACTCTCTCTCACACTCTCTCAAGCACTCTCTCACGCACTCACTCACGCACTCTCTCACGCACTCTCACGCACTCTCTCACGCTCTCTCTCACGCTCTCTCTCACGCTCTCTCTCACGCACTCTCTCACGCACTCTCTCACGCTCTCTCTCACACTCTCTCTCACGCACTCTCTCACGCTCTCTCTCACGCTCTCTCTCACGCTCTCTCTCACGCACTCTCTCACGCACTCTCTCACGCACTCTCTCTCACGCACTCTCTCACACACTCTCTCACACTCTCTCTCACGCACTCTCTCACGCACTCTCTCACACACTCTCTCACACACTCTCTCACACTCTCTCTCACGCACTCTCTCACACTCTCTCTCACGCACTCACTCACGCACTCTCTCACACTCTCTCTCACGCACTCACTCACGCACTCTCTCACACTCTCTCTCACGCACTCTCTCACACACTCTCTCACGCACTCTCTCACGCACTCTCTCACGCTCTCTCTCACGCACTCTCTCACACTCTCTCTCACGCACTCTCTCACACTCTCTCTCACGCACTCACTCACGCACTCTCTCACACTCTCTCTCACACTCTCTCACGCACTCTCTCACGCACTCTCTCACGCACTCTCTCACACTCTCTCACGCACTCTCTCACGCTCTCTCTCACACTCTCTCACGCACTCTCACGCACTCTCTCACGCACTCTCTCACACTCTCTCACGCACTCTCTCACGCACTCTCTCACGCTCTCTCTCACACTCTCTCATGCTCTCTCTCACGCACTCTCTCACACTCTCTCACACACTCTCTCACACACTCTCTCACGCACTCTCTCACGCTCTCTCTCACGCACTCTCTCACACTCTCTCTCACGCACTCTCTCACACTCTCTCTCACGCACTCACTCACGCACTCTCTCACACTCTCTCTCACACTCTCTCACGCACTCTCTCACGCACTCTCTCACGCACTCTCTCACACTCACTCACGCACTCTCTCACACTCTCTCTCACGCTCTCTCTCACGCTCTCTCTCTCGCTCTCTCTCACGCACTCTCTCACGCTCTCTCTCACGCACTCTCTCACGCACTCTCTCACGCACTCTCTCACGCTCTCTCACACACTCTCACGCACTCTCTCACGCACTCTCTCACGCACTCTCTCACACTCTCTCACGCACTCTCTCACGCACTCTCTCACGCTCTCTCTCACGCACTCTCTCACGCACTCTCTCACACTCTCTCTCACGCTCTCTCTCACGCTCTCTCACGCTCTCTCTCACGCACTCTCTCACACTCTCTCACGCACTCTCTCACGCACTCTCTCACGCTCTCTCTCACGCACTCTCACGCACTCTCTCACGCTCTCTCTCTCACACTCTCTCACGCACTCTCTCACGCTCTCTCTCACACACTCTCACGCACTCTCTCACGCTCTCTCACGCTCTCTCTCACGCACTCTCTCACACTCTCTCACACTCTCTCACGCACTCTCTCACGCACTCTCTCACACTCTCTCACGCACTCTCTCACGCACTCTCTCACGCTCTCTCTCACACTCTCTCACGCACTCTCTCACGCTCTCTCTCACGCACTCTCTCACACTCTCTCACACTCTCTCACGCACTCTCTCACGCACTCTCTCACGCTCTCTCTCACGCACTCTCACGCTCTCTCTCACGCACTCTCTCACGCTCTCTCTCACGCACTCTCTCACGCTCTCTCTCACACTCTCTCTCACGCTCTCTCACGCTCTCTCTCACGCTCTCTCTCACGCTCTCTCTCAGACACTCTCTCACGCTCTCTCTCACGCTCTCTCTCACGCACTCTCTCACGCACTCTCTCACGCTCTCTCTCACGCTCTCTCTCACACTCTCTCTCACGCACTCTCTCACGCTCTCTCTCACGCACTCTCACGCACTCTCTCACGCACTCTCTCACGCTCTCTCATGCACTCTCTCACACTCTCTCACGCACTCTCTCACGCTCTCTCTCACACTCTCTCTCACTCTCTCTCTCACGCTCTCTCTCACGCTCTCTCTCACGCACTCTCTCACACACTCTCTCACACTCTCTCACGCACTCTCTCACACTCTCTCTCACACACTCTCTCACGCACTCTCTCACGCTCTCTCTCACGCACTCTCTCACACTCTCTCTCACGCTCTCTCTCACACTCTCTCTCACACACTCTCTCACGCACTCTCTCACGCTCTCTCTCTCACACTCTCTCACGCTCTCTCTCATGCACTCTCTCACACTCTCTCACGCACTCTCTCACGCTCTCTCTCATGCACTCTCTCACACTCTCTCTCACGCACTCTCTCACGCACTCTCTCACTCACTCTCTCACGCACTCTCTCACGCACTCTCTCACACTCTCTCTCACGCACTCTCTCACGCACTCTCACGCACATCTCTCACGCACTCTCTCTCACACTCTCTCACGCACTCTCTCACGCACTCTCTCACGCACTCTCTCACGCCACTCTCTCACGCTCTCTCTCACGCACTCTCTCACGCACTCTCTCACGCACTCTCTCACGCACTCTCTCACACTCTCTCACGCACTCTCTCACGCTCTCTCACGCTCTCTCTCACGCACTCTCTCACGCACTCTCTCACGCTCTCTCTCACGCACTCTCTCACACTCTCTCACGCACTCTCTCACGCACTCTCTCACGCTCTCTCTCACACACTCTCTCTCACTCTCTCTCTCACGCTCTCTCTCACGCTCTCTCTCACGCACTCTCTCACACACTCTCTCACACTCTCTCACGCACTCTCTCACACTCTCTCTCACACACTCTCTCACGCACTCTCTCACGCTCTCTCTCACGCACTCTCTCACGCTCTCTCTCACACTCTCTCACGCACTCTCTCACGCTCTCTCTCACGCACTCTCTCACGCACTCTCTCACACTCTCTCACACTCTCTCACGCACTCTCTCACGCACTCTCTCACACTCTCTCACGCACTCTCTCACGCACTCTCTCACGCTCTCTCTCACACTCTCTCACGCACTCTCTCACGCTCTCTCTCACGCACTCTCTCACACTCTCTCACACTCTCTCACGCACTCTCTCACTCACTCTCACGCTCTCTCACACGCACTCTCTCACGCTCTCTCTCACGCACTCTCACGCTCTCTCTCACGCACTCTCCTCTCACGCTCTCTCTCACTCTCTCACTCTCTCTCTCACGCTCTCTCTCACGCAACACTCTCTCACGCTCTCTCCACGCTCTCTCTCACGCACTCTCTCACGCTCTCTCTCACGCTCTCTCTCACGCTCTCTCTCAGACACTCTCTCACGCTCTCTCTCACGCTCTCTCTCACGCACTCTCTCACGCACTCTCTCACGCTCTCTCTTCACGCTCTCTCTCACACTCTCTCTCACGCACTCTCTCACGCTCTCTCTCACGCACTCTCTCACGCACTCTCTCACGCACTCTCTCACGCTCTCTCTCATGCACTCTCTCACACTCTCTCACGCACTCTCTCACGCTCTCTCTCACACACTCATCTCTCACTCTCTTCTCTCACGCTCTCTCTCACGCTCTCTCTCACGCACTCTCTCACACACTCTCTCACACTCTCTCTCAGCACTCTCTCACACTCTCTCTCACACACTCTCTCACGCACTCTCTCACGCTCTCTCTCACGCACTCTCTCACACTCTCTCTCACGCTCTCTCTCTCTCACACTCTCTCTCACACACTCTCTTCACGCACTCTCTCACGCTCTCTCTCTCACACTCTCTCACGCTCTCTCTCATGCACTCTCTCACCACTCTCTCACGCACTCTCTCACGCTCTCTCTCATGCACTCTCTCACACTCTCTCTCACGCACTCTCTCACGCACTCTCTCACTCACTCTCTCACGCACTCTCTCACGCACTCTCTCACACTCTCTCTCACGCACTCTCTCACGCACTCTCACGCACTCTCTCACGCACTCTCTCACACTCTCTCACGCTCTCTCTCACGCACTCTCTCACGCACTCTCTCACGCTCTCTCTCACGCTCTCTCTCTCACGCACTCTCTCACGCACTCTCTCACGCACTCTCTCACGCACTCTCTCACACTCTCTCACGCACTCTCTCAGCACTCTCTCACGCTCTCTCTCACGCACTCTCTCACGCACTCTCTCACGCACTCTCTCACGCACTCTCTCAGCACTCTCTCACGCACTCTCTCACGCACTCTCTCACGCTCTCTCTCACACACTCTCTCTCACTCTCTCTCTCACGCTCTCTCTCACGCTCTCTCTCACGCACTCTCTCACACACTCTCTCACACTCTCTCACGCACTCTCTCACACTCTCTCTCACACACTCTCTCACGCACTCTCTCACGCTCTCTCTCACGCACTCTCTCACGCTCTCTCTCACACTCTCTCACGCACTCTCTCACGCTCTCTCTCACGCACTCTCTCACGCACTCTCTCACGCACTCTCTCACACTCTCTCACGCACTCTCTCACGCACTCTCTCACGCACTCTCTCACGCTCTCTCTCACGCACTCTCTCTCACGCACTCTCTCACACTCTCTCTCACGCACTCTCTCACGCTCTCTCACGCTCTCTCTCACGCTCTCTCACACTCTCTCACGCACTCTCTCACGCACTCTCTCACGCACTCTCTCACGCTCTCTCTCACGCACTCTCACGCACTCTCTCACGCTCTCTCACGCACTCTCTCTCACACTCTCTCACGCACTCTCTCACGCTCTCTCTCACACACTCTCACGCACTCTCTCACGCTCTCTCACGCTCTCTCTCACGCACTCTCTCACACTCTCTCACACTCTCTCACGCACTCTCTCACGCACTCTCTCACGCACTCTCTCACGCTCTCTCTCACACTCTCTCACGCACTCTCTCACGCTCTCTCTCACGCTCTCTCTCACGCACTCTCTCACACTCTCTCACACTCTCTCACGCACTCTCTCACGCACTCTCTCACGCTCTCTCTCACGCACTCTCTCACGCACTCTCTCACGCTCTCTCTCACGCACTCTCTCACGCTCTCTCTCACGCTCTCTCTCACGCTCTCTCACGCACTCTCTCACGCTCTCTCTCACGCACTCTCTCACGCACTCTCTCACGCTCTCTCTCACGCTCTCTCTCACGCTCTCTCTCACGCACTCTCTCACGCTCTCTCTCACGCTCTCTCTCACGCACTCTCTCACGCACTCTCTCACGCTCTCTCTCACGCTCTCTCCTCACACTCTCTCTCACGCACTCTCTCACGCTCTCTCTCACGCACTCTCTCACGCACTCTCTCACGCACTCTCTCACGCTCTCTCTCATGCACTCTCTCACACTCTCTCACGCACTCTCTCACGCACTCTCTCACGCTCTCTCTCACACACTCTCTCTCACTCTCTCTCTCACGCTCTCTCTCACGCTCTCTCTCACGCACTCTCTCACACACTCTCTCACACTCTCTCACGCACTCTCTACACTCTCTCTCACACACTCTCTCACGCACTCTCTCACGCTCTCTCTCACGCACTCTCTCACACTCTCTCTCACGCTCTCTCTCACACTCTCTCTCACACACTCTCTCACGCACTCTCTCACGCTCTCTCTCTCACACTCTCTCACGCTCTCTCTCATGCACTCTCTCACACTCTCTCACGCACTCTCTCACGCTCTCTCTCATGCACTCTCTCACACTCTCTCACACTCTCTCTCACGCACTCTCTCACGCACTCTCTCACGCACTCTCTCACGCACTCTCTCACACTCTCTCTCACGCACTCTCTCACGCACTCTCACGCACTCTCTCACGCACTCTCTCACACTCTCTCACGCACTCTCTCACGCACTCTCTCACGCACTCTCTCACGCTCTCTCTCACGCACTCTCTCCACGCACTCTCTCACGCACTCTCTCACGCACTCTCTCACACTCTCTCACGCACTCTCTCACGCTCTCTCACACTCTCTCTCACGCACTCTCTCACGCACTCTCTCACGCTCTCTCTCATGCACTCTCTCACACTCTCTCACGCACTCTCTCACGCACTCTCTCACGCTCTCTCTCACACACTCTCTCTCACTCTCTCTCTCACGCTCTCTCTCACGCTCTCTCTCACGCACTCTCTCACACACTCTCTCACACTCTCTCACGCACTCTCTCACACACTCTCTCACGCACTCTCTCACGCTCTCTCTCACGCACTCTCTCACACTCTCTCTCACGCTCTCTCTCACACACTCTCTCACGCACTCTCTCACGCTCTCTCTCTCACACTCTCTCACGCACTCTCTCACACTCTCTCACGCACTCTCTCACGCTCTCTCTCATGCACTCTCTCACACTCTCTCACACTCTCTCTCACGCACTCTCTCACGCACTCTCTCACGCACTCTCTCACGCACTCTCTCACACTCTCTCTCACGCACTCTCTCACGCACTCTCACGCACTCTCTCACGCAGTCTCTCACACTCTCTCACACTCTCTCTCACGCACTCTCTCACACTCTCTCTCACGCTCTCTCTCACGCACTCTCTCACGCACTCTCTCACTCACTCTCTCACGCTCTCTCTCACGCTCTCTCTCACGCACTCTCTCACGCTCTCTCTCACGCACTCTCTCTCACGCTCTCTCACGCTCTCTCTCACACTCTCTCTCACGCACTCTCTCACGCTCTCTCTCACGCACTCTCTCACGCTCTCTCTCACGCACTCTCTCACGCACTCTCTCACACTCTCTCTCACACTCTCTCATGCACTCTCTCACGCACTCTCTCACGCTCTCTCTCACGCACTCTCTCACGCACTCTCTCACACTCTCTCTCACGCACTCTCTCACGCTCTCTCTCACGCACTCTCACGCACTCTCTCACGCACTCTCTCACGCACTCTCTCTCACGCTCTCTCTCACGCTCTCTCTCACACTCTCTCTCACACTCTCTCACGCACTCTCTCACGCTCTCTCTCACGCACTATCTCACGCACTCTCTCACGCACTCTCTCACGCACTCTCTCACGCACTCTCTCACGCACTCTCTCACGCTCTCTCTCACGCTCTCTCACGCACTCTCTCACGCACTCTCTCACGCTCTCTCACCCACTCTCTCACGCACTCTCTCACGCACTCTCTCACGCACTCTCTCACGCACTCTCTCACGCACTCTCTCACACTCTCTCTCACGCACTCTCTCTCACACTCTCTCACGCACTCTCTCACGCTCTCTCTCACGCACTCTCTCACGCTCTCTCTCACCCACTCTCTCACGCACTCTCTCACGCACTCTCTCACGCACTCTCTCACGCTCTCTCTCACCCACTCTCTCACGCACTCTCTCACGCACTCTCTCACGCTCTCTCTCACGCTCTCTCTCACGCACTATCTCACACACTCTCTCACGCACTCTCTCTCACGCTCTCTCTCACGCACTATCTCACGCACTCTCTCACGCACTCTCTCACACTCTCTCTCACACTCTCTCTCACGCACTCTCTCACGCTCTCTCACACACTCTCTCACACACTCTCTCACGCACTCTCTCACGCACTCTCTCACACTCTCTCTCACTCTCTCTCACGCACTCTCTCACGCACTCTCTCACGCACTCTCTCTCACCGCACTCTCTCACGCACTCTCTCACGCACTCTCTCACGCTCTCTCTCACACTCTCTCACACACTCTCTCACACACTCTCTCACGCACTCTCTCACGCACTCTCTCACGCTCTCTCTCACGCACTCTCTCACGCACTCTCTCACACTCTCTCTCACGCACTCTCTCACGCTCTCTCTCACGCACTCTCTCACGCTCTCTCTCACGCACTCTCTCTCACGCTCTCTCTCACGCTCTCTCTCACACTCTCTCTCACGCACTCTCTCACACTCTCTCTCACGCACTCTCTCACGCTCTCTCTCACGCACTCTCTCACGCTCTCTCTCACGCTCTCTCACACTCTCTCTCACACGCTCTCTCTCACACACTCTCTCACGCTCTCTCTCACACTCTCTCACGCTCTCTCTCACACTCTCTCACGCTCTCTCTCACACTCTCTCTCACGCACTCTCTCACGCTCTCTCTCACACTCTCTCTCACGCTCTCTCTCACACTCTCTCACGCTCTCTCACACTCTCTCTCACACTCTCTCTCACGCACTCTCTCACGCTCTCTCTCACGCACTCTCTCACGCTCTCTCACTCTCTCTCTCACACTCTCTCACACTCTCTCTCACGCACTCTCTCACACTCTCTCTCACACTCTCTCACGCACTCTCTCACGCTCTCTCTCTCACGCACTCTCTCACGCTCTCTCTCACACTCTCTCTCACGCACTCTCTCACGCTCTCTCTCACGCTCTCTCTCACACTCTCTCTCACGCACTCTCTCACGCTCTCTCTCACGCACTCTCTCACGCTCTCTCTCACGCTCTCTCTCACACACTCTCTCACGCTCTCTCTCACGCACTCTCTCACACTCTCTCTCACGCACTCTCTCACGCACTCTCTCACGCACTCTCTCACGCTCTCTCTCACACTCTCTCAAGCTCTCTCTCACGCACTCTCTCACGCACTCTCTCACACTCTCTCTCACGCACTCTCTCACGCACTCTCTCACGCACTCTCTCACGCTCTCTCTCACACTCTCTCACGCACTCTCTCACGCACTCTCTCACACTCTCTCTCACGCACTCTCTCACGCACTCTCTCACGCACTCTCTCACGCACTCTCTCTCACGCACTCTCTCACGCACTCTCTCACGCACTCTCTCACGCACTCTCTCACGCACTCTCTCACGCTCTCTCACACTCTCTCTCACGCTCTCTCTCACGTACTCTCTCACACTCTCTCTCACGCACTCTCTCACACGCACTCTCTCACGCTCTCTCTCACGCACTCTCTCACGCTCTCTCTCACGCACTCTCTCACGCACTCTCTCACGCACTCTCTCACGCACTCTCTCACGCTCTCTCCTCACACTCTCTCACGCACTCTCTCACGCACTCTCTCACACTCTCTCTCACGCACTCTCTCTCACGCACTCTCTCACGCTCTCTCTCACGCACTCTCTCACGCACTCTCTCTCACGCACTCTCTCACGCTCTCTCTCACACTCTCTCACGCACTCTCTCACACTCTCTCTCACGCACTCTCTCACGCACTCTCTCACACTCTCTCTCACGCACTCTCTCACGCACTCTCTCACACTCTCTCACACTCTCTCTCACGCACTCTCTCACGCACTCTCTCACACTCTCTCTCACGCTCTCTCTCACGCACTCTCTCACACACTCTCTCACGCTCTCTCTCACGCTCTCTCTCACGCTCTCTCTCACGCTCTCTCTCACGCACTCTCTCACGCACTCTCTCACGCACTCTCTCTCACACTCTCTCACACTCTCTCACGCACTCTCTCACGCTCTCTCTCACGCACTCTCTCACGCACTCTCTCACACTCTCTCACACTCTCTCACGCACTCTCTCACGCACTCTCTCACGCTCTCTCTCACGCACTCTCTCACGCACTCTCTCACGCACTCTCTCTCTCACACTCTCTCACACTCTCTCTCACGCACTCTCTCACGCACTCTCTCACGCACTCTCTCACGCTCTCTCTCACGCACTCTCTCACGCACTCTCTCACGCACTCTCTCACGCCACTCTCTCACGCACTCTCTCACACACTCTCTCACACTCTCTCTCGCACTCTCTCACGCACTCTCTCACGCACTCTCTCCACGCACTCTCTCACGCACTCTCTCACGCACTCTCTCACGCTCCTCTCTCACGCACTCTCTCACACTCTCTCTCACGCTCTCTCCTCACGCTCTCTCTCACGCTCTCTCTCACGCACTCTCTCACGCTCTCTCTCACGCACTCTCTCACGCTCTCTCTCACGCACTCTCTCACGCACTCTCTCACGCACTCTCTCACGCACTCTCTCTCACACTCTCTCACACTCTCTCACGCTCTCTCTCTCTCACACTCTCTCACGCACTCTCTCACGCACTCTCTCTCGCACTCTCTCACGCACTCTCTCACGCACTCTCTCACGCACTCTCTCACGCACTCTCTCACGCACTCTCTCACGCTCTCTCTCACGCACTCTCTCACGCACTCTCTCACGCACTCTCTCCACTCTCTCACGCTCTCTCACACTCTCTCACGCTCTCTCTCACGCACTCTCTCACGCACTCTCTCACGCACTCTCTCACGCACTCTCTCACGCACTCTCTCAGCACTCTCTCACACTCTCTCACGCTCTCTCTCTCACACTCTCTCACGCTCTCTCTCACGCACTCTCTCACGCACTCTCTCACGCACTCTCTCACGCACTCTCTCACGCACTCTCTCACGCACTCTCTCACGCACTCTCTCACGCACTCTCTCACACACTCTCTCACACTCTCTCTCACGCACTCTCTCACGCACTCTCTCACGCACTCTCTCACACACTCTCTCACGCACTCTCTCACGCACTCTCTCACGCACTCTCTCACGCTCTCTCTCACGCACTCTCTCACACTCTCTCACTCACTCTCTCACACTCTCTCTCACACTCTCTCTCTCACACTCTCTCACGCACTCTCTCACGCACTCTCTCACGCACTCTCTCACACTCTCTCTCACGCACTCTCTCACGCACTCTCTCACGCACTCTCTCTCGCACTCTCTCACGCACTCTCTCACGCACTCTCTCACGCACTCTCTCACTCTCACACTCTCTCACGCACTCTCTCACGCACTCTCTCACGCACTCTCTCACGCTCTCTCTCACGCACTCTCTCACACTCTCTCTCACGCACTCTCTCACACTCTCTCACACTCTCTCTCACACTCTCTCTCACGCACTCTCTCACGCACTCTCTCACGCACTCTCTCACGCACTCTCTCACGCACTCTCTCACGCTCTCCTCTCTCACGCACTCTCTCTCACACTCTCTCACACTCTCTCTCACGCACTCTCTCACACTCTCTCACACTCTCTCACACTCTCTCACGCACTCTCTCACGCACTCTCTCACGCTCTCTCTCACGCACTCTCTCACGCACTCTCTCACGCTCTCTCTCACGCACTCTCTCACGCACTCTCTCTCACACTCTCTCTCACGCACTCTCTCACGCACTCTCTCACACTCTCTCACACTCTCTCACACTCTCTCACGCACTCTCTCACTCTCTCTCACACTCTCTCACACTCTCTCACGCACTCTCTCACGCACTCTCTCACTCTCTCTCACACTCTCTCACACTCTCTCACGCACTCTCTCACTCTCTCACTCTCTCACACACTCTCTCACGCACTCTCTCACGCACTCTCTCACTCTCTCTCACACTCTCTCTCACGCACTCTCTCACGCACTCTCTCACACTCTCTCACACTCTCTCACACTCTCTCTCACGCACTCTCTCACGCACTCTCTCACTCTCTCTCACACTCTCTCACACTCTCTCACGCACTCTCTCACGCACTCTCTCACTCTCTCTCACACTCTCTCACACTCTCTCACGCACTCTCTCACTCTCTCACTCACTCTCTCACGCACTCTCTCACTCTCTCTCACACTCTCTCACGCACTCTCTCTCACACTCTCTCACGCACTCTCTCACTCTCTCTCACACTCTCTCACACTCTCTCACGCACTCTCTCACGCACTCTCTCACTCTCTCTCACACTCTCTCACACTCTCTCACGCACTCTCTCTCACACTCTCTCACGCACTCTCTCACTCTCTCTCACACTCTCTCACACTCTCTCACGCACTCTCTCACGCACTCTCTCACTCTCTCTCACGCACTCTCTCACGCACTCTCTCACTCTCTCTCACGCACTCTCTCACTCTCTCTCACACTCTCTCACACTCTCTCACTCTCTCCACTCTCACTCTCTCACGCACTCTCTCACTCTCTCTCACGCACTCTCTCACGCACTCTCTCACACACTCTCTCACACACTCTCTCACACTCTCTCACGCACTCTCTCACGCACTCTCTCACGCACTCTCTCACTCTCTCTCACACTCTCTCACACTCTCTCACGCACTCTCTCACGCACTCTCTCACTCTCTCTCACACACTCTCTCACACTCTCTCACGCACTCTCTCACGCACTCTCTCTCACACTCTCTCTCACGCACTCTCTCACGCACTTTCTCACGCTCTCTCTCACGCACTCTCTCACGCTCTCTCTCACACTCTCTCACGCTCTCTCTCACGCACTCTCTCACGCACTCTCTCACACACTCTCTCACGCTCTCTCTCACGCACTCTCTCACACTCTCTCACGCACTCTCACGCTCTCTCTCACGCTCTCTCTCACGCACTCTCTCACGCTCTCTCTCTCTCACTCTCTCACGCACTCTCTCACGCTCTCTCTCACGCACTCTCTCACGCTCTCTCTCTCTCACTCTCTCACGCTCTCTCTCTCTCACTCTCTCACGCACTCTCTCACGCTCTCTCTCACGCACTCTCTCACACACTCTCTCACGCACTCTCTCACGCACTCTCTCACGCTCTCTCTCACGCACTCTCTCACGCTCTCTCTCACACACTCTCTCACGCACTCTCTCACACACTCTCTCACGCACTCTCTCACGCACTCTCACGCTCTCTCTCACGCTCTCTCTCACGCACTCTCTCACGCACTCTCTCACGCTCTCTCTCTCTCACTCTCTCACGCACTCTCTCACGCTCTCTCTCACGCTCTCTCTCACGCTCTCTCTCACGCTCTCTCTCATGCACTCTCTCACGCACTCTCTCACACACTCTCTCACGCACTCTCTCTCACACTCTCTCACGCTCTCTCTCACGCTCTCTCTCACGCACTCTCTCACGCACTCTCTCACACACTCTCTCACGCACTCTCTCACACACTCTCTCACGCACTCTCTCACACACTCTCTCACGCACTCTCTCTCACACTCTCTCACGCTCTCTCTCACGCTCTCTCTCACGCACTCTCTCACGCACTCTCTCACACACTCTCTCACGCACTCTCTCACACACTCTCTCACGCACTCTCTCACGCACTCTCTCACGCTCTCTCTCACGCACTCTCTCACACTCTCTCTCACGCACTCTCTCACGCACTCTCTCACGCACTCTCTCACGCTCTCTCTCACGCACTCTCTCACACACTCTCTCACGCACTCTCTCACGCACTCTCTCACGCTCTCTCTCACGCACTCTCTCACACACTCTCTCACACACTCTCTCACACTCTCTCTCACGCACTCTCTCACACTCTCTCTCACGCACTCACTCACGCACTCTCTCACACTCTCTCTCACGCTCTCTCTCACGCACTCACTCACGCACTCTCTCACGCACTCTCTCACGCACTCTCTCACACACTCTCTCACGCACTCTCTCACGCACTCTCTCACGCTCTCTCTCACGCACTCTCTCACGCACTCTCTCACGCACTCTCACGCACTCTCTCACGCTCTCTCTCACTCTCTCTCACGCACTCTCTCACGCTCTCTCTCTCTCACTCTCTCTCTCACTCTCTCTCACACTCTCTCAAGCACTCTCTCACGCACTCACTCACGCACTCTCTCACGCACTCTCACGCACTCTCTCACGCTCTCTCTCACGCTCTCTCTCACGCACTCTCTCACGCACTCTCTCACGCTCTCTCTCACACTCTCTCTCACGCACTCTCTCACGCTCTCTCTCACGCTCTCTCTCACGCTCTCTCTCACGCACTCTCTCACGCACTCTCTCACGCACTCTCTCTCACGCACTCTCTCACACACTCTCTCACACTCTCTCTCACGCACTCTCTCACGCACTCTCTCACACACTCTCTCACACACTCTCTCACACTCTCTCTCACGCACTCTCTCACACTCTCTCTCACGCACTCACTCACGCACTCTCTCACACTCTCTCTCACGCACTCACTCACGCACTCTCTCACACTCTCTCTCACGCACTCTCTCACACACTCTCTCACACACTCTCTCACGCACTCTCTCACGCTCTCTCTCACGCACTCTCTCACACTCTCTCTCACGCACTCTCTCACACTCTCTCTCACGCACTCACTCACGCACTCTCTCACACTCTCTCTCACACTCTCTCACGCACTCTCTCACGCACTCTCTCACGCACTCTCTCACACTCTCTCACGCACTCTCTCACGCACTCTCTCACGCTCTCTCTCACACTCTCTCACGCACTCTCACGCACTCTCTCACGCACTCTCTCACACTCTCTCACGCACTCTCTCACGCTCTCTCTCACACTCTCTCACGCTCTCTCTCACGCACTCTCTCACACTCTCTCTCACGCACTCTCTCACACACTCTCTCACACACTCTCTCACGCTCTCTCTCACGCTCTCTCTCACGCACTCTCTCACACTCTCTCTCACGCACTCTCTCACACTCTCTCTCACGCACTCACTCACGCACTCTCTCACACTCTCTCTCACACTCTCTCACGCACTCTCTCACGCACTCTCTCACACTCACTCACGCACTCTCTCACACTCTCTCTCACGCTCTCTCTCACGCTCTCTCTCTCGCTCTCTCTCACGCACTCTCTCACGCTCTCTCTCACGCACTCTCTCACGCACTCTCTCACGCACTCTCTCACGCTCTCTCTCACACACTCTCACGCACTCTCTCACGCACTCTCTCACGCACTCTCTCACACTCTCTCACGCACTCTCTCACGCACTCTCTCACGCTCTCTCTCACGCACTCTCTCACGCACTCTCTCACACTCTCTCTCCACGCTCTCTCTCACGCTCTCTCTCACGCACTCTCTCACACTCTCTCACGCACTCTCTCACGCACTCTCTCACGCACTCTCTCACGCTCTCTCTCACGCACTCTCACGCACTCTCTCACGCTCTCTCACGCTCTCTCTCTCACACTCTCTCACGCACTCTCTCACGCACTCTCTCACGCTCTCTCTCACACACTCTCACGCACTCTCTCACGCTCTCTCTCACGCACTCTCTCACACTCTCTCACACTCTCTCACGCACTCTCTCACGCACTCTCTCACACTCTCTCACGCACTCTCTCACGCACTCTCTCACGCTCTCTCTCACACTCTCTCACGCACTCTCTCACGCTCTCTCTCACGCTCTCTCTCACGCACTCTCTCACACTCTCTCACACTCTCTCACGCACTCTCTCACGCACTCTCTCACGCTCTCTCTCACGCACTCTCACGCTCTCTCTCACGCTCTCTCTCACGCACTCTCTCACGCTCTCTCTCACACTCTCTCTCACGCTCTCTCACGCACTCTCTCACGCTCTCTCTCACGCTCTCTCTCACGCACTCTCTCACGCTCTCTCTCACGCTCTCTCTCACGCTCTCTCTCACACACTCTCTCACGCTCTCTCTCACGCTCTCTCTCACGCACTCTCTCACGCACTCTCTCACGCTCTCTCTCACGCTCTCTCTCACGCTCTCTCTCACGCACTCTCTCACGCTCTCTCTCACGCACTCTCTCACGCACTCTCTCACGCACTCTCTCACGCTCTCTCTCATGCACTCTCTCACACTCTCTCACGCACTCTCTCACGCACTCTCTCACGCTCTCTCTCACACACTCTCTCTCACTCTCTCTCTCACGCTCTCTCTCACGCTCTCTCTCACGCACTCTCTCAAACACTCTCTCACACTCTCTCACGCACTCTCTCACACTCTCTCTCACACACTCTCTCACGCACTCTCTCACGCTCTCTCTCACGCACTCTCTCACACTCTCTCTCACGCTCTCTCTCACACTCTCTCTCACACACTCTCTCACGCACTCTCTCACGCTCTCTCTCTCACACTCTCTCACGCTCTCTCTCATGCACTCTCTCACACTCTCTCACGCACTCTCTCATGCACTCTCTCACACTCTCTCACGCTCTCTCTCACGCTCTCTCTCTCACACTCTCTCACGCTCTCTCTCATGCACTCTCTCACACTCTCTCACGCACTCTCTCACGCTCTCTCTCACGCACTCTCTCACGCACTCTCTCACACACTCTCTCACGCTCTCTCTCACGCTCTCTCTCACACTCTCTCACGCACTCTCTCACACACTCTCTCACACTCTCTCACGCTCTCTCTCACGCACTCTCTCACGCACTCTCTCACACTCTCTCTCACGCACTCTCTCACGCTCTCTCTCACGCTCTCTCTCACGCTCTCTCTCACGCACTCTCTCACGCTCTCTCTCACGCTCTCTCTCACGCTCTCTCTCTCACACTCTCTCACGCACTCTCTCACGCTCTCTCTCACACTCTCTCTCACGCTCTCTCTCACGCTCTCTCTCACGCACTCTCTCACGCTCTCTCTCACGCTCTCTCTCACGCTCTCTCTCACGCACTCTCTCACGCTCTCTCTCACGCTCTCTCTCACGCACTCTCTCACACTCTCTCTCACGCACTCTCTCACGCTCTCTCTCACGCACTCTCTCACACTCTCTCTCACGCACTCTCTCACGCACTCTCTCACACTCTCTCACACTCTCTCTTACACTCTCTCTCACGCACTCTCTCACACTCTCTCACACTCTCTCTCACACTCTCTCTCACGCACTCTCTCACGCACTCTCTCACACTCTCTCTCACGCACTCTCTCACGCACTCTCTCTCTCACTCTCTCTCACACTCTCTCACACTCTCTCACACTCTCTCTCACACTCTCTCTCACACTCTCTCTCACACTCTCTCTCACGCACTCTCTCACACTCTCTCTCACGCACTCTCTCACACTCTCTCTCACACTCTCTCTCACGCACTCTCTCACGCTCTCTCTCACGCTCTCTCTCACGCTCTCTCTCACGCACTCTCTCACGCACTCTCTCACGCACTCTCTCACGCTCTCTCTCACGCACTCTCTCACGCTCTCTCTCACGCACTCTCTCACGCTCTCTCTCACGCTCTCTCTCACGCACTCTCTCACGCTCTCTCTCACGCTCTCTCTCACGCACTCTCTCACGCTCTCTCTCACGCTCTCTCTCACGCACTCTCTCACGCACTCTCTCACGCACTCTCTCACGCTCTCTCTCTCACACTCTCTCACGCACTCTCTCACGCACTCTCTCACGCTCTCTCTCACGCACTCTCTCACGCTCTCTCTCACGCTCTCTCTCACGCACTCTCTCACGCACTCTCTCACGCTCTCTCTCACGCTCTCTCTCACGCACTCTCTCACGCTCTCTCTCACGCTCTCTCTCACGCACTCTCTCACGCTCTCTCTCACGCACTCTCTCACGCACTCTCTCACGCACTCTCTCACGCTCTCTCTCACGCACTCTCTCACGCTCTCTCTCACGCACTCTCTCACGCTCTCTCTCACGCACTCTCTCACGCTCTCTCTCACGCACTCTCTCACGCTCTCTCTCACGCTCTCTCTCACGCACTCTCTCACGCTCTCTCACGCACTCTCTCACGCACTCTCTCACGCTCTCTCTCACGCTCTCTCTCTCTCACACTCTCTCACGCACTCTCTCACGCACTCTCTCACGCACTCTCTCACGCACTCTCTCACACACTCTCTCACGCTCTCTCTCACGCACTCTCTCACGCACTCTCTCACGCTCTCTCTCACGCACTCTCTCACGTTCTCTCTCACGCACTCTCTCACGCTCTCTCTCACGCACTCTCTCACGCACTCTCTCACGCTCTCTCTCACGCTCTCTCTCACGCACTCTCTCATGCACTCTCTCACGCTCTCTCTCACGCACTCTCTCACGCTCTCTCTCACGCACTCTCTCACGCACTCTCTCTCACGCACTCTCTCACGCTCTCTCTCACGCTCTCTCTCACGCTCTCTCTCACGCTCTCTCTCACGCACTCTCTCACGCTCTCTCTCACGCTCTCTCTCACGCACTCTCTCACGCTCTCTCTCACGCACTCTCTCACGCTCTCTCTCACACTCTCTCTCTCACACTCTCTCACACTCTCTCACGCACTCTCTCACGCACTCTCTCACGCTCTCTCACGCTCTCTCTCACACTCTCTCTCACGCACTCTCTCACACACTCTCTCACGCTCTCTCTCACGCACTCTCTCACGCACTCTCTCACGCACTCTCTCACGCTCTCTCTCACGCGCTCTCTCACACTCTCTCTCACGCGCTCTCTCACACTCTCTCTCACGCACTTTCTCACGCACTCTCTCACGCACTCTCTCACGCTCTCTCTCTCACGCACTCTCTCTCACGCTCTCTCTCACGCTCTCTCTCACGCACTCTCTCACGCTCTCTCTCACGCACTCTCTCACGCTCTCTCTCACACACTCTCTCACGCACTCTCTCACGCACTCTCTCACGCACTCTCTCACACACTCTCTCACGCTCTCTCTCACACACTCTCTCACGCACTCTCTCACGCACTCTCTCACGCACTCTCTCACGCACTCTCTCACGCACTCTCTCACGCTCTCTCTCTCACGCACTCTCTCTCACGCTCTCTCTCACGCTCTCTCTCACGCACTCTCTCACGCTCTCTCTCACGCACTCTCTCACGCTCTCTCTCACACACTCTCTCACGCACTCTCTCACGCTCTCTCTCACGCTCTCTCACGCACTCTCTCACGCTCTCTCTCGCACTCTCTCTCACACACTCTCTCTCACGCACTCTCTCACGCTCTCTCTCACGCTCTCTCTCACGCTCTCTCTCACACACTCTCTCACGCTCTCTCTCACGCACTCTCTCACGCACTCTCTCACGCTCTCTCTCACGCTCTCTCACGCACTCTCTCACGCTCTCTCTCGCACTCTCTCTCACACACTCTCTCTCTCGCACTCTCTCACGCACTCTCTCACGCTCTCTCTCACACACTCTCTCACGCACTCTCTCACGCTCTCTCTCTCACACTCTCTCACGCACTCTCTCACGCTCTCTCTCACGCACTCTCTCACGCTCTCTCTCACACACTCTCTCACGCACTCTCTCACGCACTCTCTCACGCACTCTCTCACGCTCTCTCTCACGCACTCTCTCACGCTCTCTCTCACGCACTCTCTCACGCTCTCTCTCACACACTCTCTCACGCACTCTCTCACGCACTCTCTCACGCTCTCTCTCACGCACTTTCTCACGCACTTTCTCACGCACTCTCTCACACACTCTCTCACGCTCTCTCTCACGCTCTCTCTCACACACTCTCTCACGCACTCTCTCACGCACTCTCTCACACTGTCTCTCACACTCTCTCACGCACTCTCTCACGCACTTTCTCACGCACTCTCTCTCACACACTCTCTCACGCACTTTCTCACGCACTCTCTCTCACACACTCTCTCACGCACTCTCTCACGCACTCTCTCACGCACTCTCTCACACACTCTCTCACGCACTCTCTCACGCACTCTCTCACACACTCTCTCACACTCTCTCACGCACTCTCTCACACACTCTCTCACGCACTCTCTCACGCACTCTCTCACACACTCTCTCGCACTCTCTCACGCACTCTCTCACGCACTCTCTCACGCACTCTCTCACGCACTTTCTCACGCACTCTCTCTCACACACTCTCTCACGCACTCTCTCACGCACTCTCTCACACACTCTCTCACACACTCTCTCACGCACTCTCTCACGCACTCTCTCACACACTCTCTCACGCACTCTCTCACGCACTCTCTCACACTCTCTCACGCACTCTCTCACACACTCTCTCACACTCTCTCACGCACTCTCTCTCACGCTCTCTCTCACACTCTCTCTCACGCACTCTCTCTCACGCTCTCTCTCACGCTCTCTCTCACGCACTCTCTCACGCTCTCTCTCACGCACTCTCTCACGCTCTCTCTCACACACTCTCTCACGCTCTCTCTCACGCTCTCTCTCACACACTCTCTCACACTCTCTCTCACGCACTCTCTCACCCTCTCTCTCACGCACTCTCTCACGCACTCTCTCACGCTCTCTCTCACGCACTCTCTCACGCTCTCTCTCACACACTCTCTCACGCTCTCTCTCACGCTCTCTCTCACGCTCTCTCTCACGCACTCTCTCACGCTCTCTCTCACGCTCTCTCTCACGCTCTCTCTCACACTCTCTCTCACGCACTCTCTCACGCTCTCTCTCACACACTCTCTCACGCTCTCTCTCACGCTCTCTCTCTCACACTTTCTCACGCACTCTCTCACACACTCTCTCACGCTCTCTCTCTCACACTCTCTCACGCTCTCTCTCACGCACTCTCTCACGCTCTCTCTCACACACTCTCTCACGCTCTCTCTCACGCTCTCTCTCACGCTCTCTCTCACGCTCTCTCTCACACTCTCTCTCACGCACTCCCTCACGCTCTCTCTCACGCTCTCTCTCACGCTCTCTCTCACGCTCTCTCTCACGCTCTCTCTCACACTCTCTCACGCTCTCTCTCACGCACTCTCTCACACTCTCTCACACTCTCTCTCACGCTCTCTCTCACGCACTCTCTCACGCACTCTCTCACGCACTCTCTCACGCACTCTCTCACACTCTCTCACACACTCTCTCACGCTCTCTCTCACGCACTCTCTCTCGCACTCTCTCTCACACTCTCTCACGCACTCTCTCACGCACTTTCTCACGCTCTCTCTCACACACTCTCTCGCACTCTCTCTCACACTCTCTCACGCACTCTCTCACGCACTTTCTCACGCTCTCTCTCACACACTCTCTCACACTCTCTCACGCTCTCTCTCACGCACTTTCTCACGCTCTCTCTCACCCACTCTCTCACGCTCTCTCTCACGCACTCTCTCACACTCTCTCTCACCCACTCTCTCACGCACTCTCTCACGCACTCTCTCACGCTCTCTCTCACGCTCTCTCTCACGCACTCTCTCACACTCTCACTCACCCACTCTCTCACGCTCTCTCTCACGCACTCTCTCTCACACTCTCTCTCACGCACTCTCTCACACACTCTCTCACACTCTCTCACGCTCTCTCTCACGCACTCTCTCACGCTCTCTCACGCACTCTCTCACACACTCTCTCTCACACTCTCTCACGCTCTCTCTCACGCACTTTCTCACGCTCTCTCTCACCCACTCTCTCACGCTCTCTCTCACGCACTCTCTCACACTCTCTCTCACCCACTCTCTCACGCACTCTCTCACACACTCTCTCACGCACTCTCTCACGCTCTCTCTCACACTCTCTCTCACACTCTCTCACACACTCTCTCACGCTGTCTCTCACGCTCTCTCTCACACTCTCTCACGCACTCTCTCACGCTCGCTCTCTCGCTCTCTCTCACGCACTCCCTCACGCTCTTTCTCACGCTCTCTCTCACGCTCTCTCTCACGCACTCTCTCACGCACTCTCTCTCTCACTCTCTCACACTCTCTCACACTCTCTCTCACGCACTCTCTCACGCTCTCTCTCACACTCTCTCTCACGCACTCTCTCTCTCACTCTCTCACACTCTCTCACACTCTCTCACACACTCTCTCACGCACTCTCTCACACTCTCTCTCACACACTCTCTCACGCACTCTCTCTCACTCTCTCACACTCTCTCACACACTCTCTCACGCTCTCTCTCACACTCTCTCTCACGCACTCTCTCTCTCACTCTCTCACACTCTCTCACACTCTCTCACACACTCTCTCACGCACTCTCTCACACACTCTCTCACGCACTCTCTCACACTCTCTCTCACGCACTCTCTCACGCTCTCTCTCACGCTCTCTCTCACGCTCTCTCTCACGCACTCTCTCACGCTCTCTCTCACGCACTCTCTCACACTCTCTCACGCTCTCTCTCTCGCACTCTCTCACGCACTCTCTCACACTCTCTCACGCACTCTCTCACGCACTCTCTCACGCACTTTCTCACACTCTCTCTCACACACTCTCTCACGCACTCTCTCACGCACTCTCTCACGCACTCTCTCACACTCTCTCTCACACACTCTCTCACACTCTCTCTCACGCTCTCTCTCACGCACTCTCTCACGCTCTCTCTCACGCACTCTCTCACGCACTCTCTCACACACTCTCTCACACAATCTCTCACGCACTCTCTCACGCACTCTCTCACGCTCTCTCTCACGCACTCTCTCACGCACTCTCTCACGCACTCTCTCACACTCTCTCTCACACACTCTCTCACGCACTCTCTCTCACGCTCTCTCTCACGCACTCTCTCACACTCTCTCACGCACTTTCTCACGCACTCTCTCACACTCTCTCTCACGCACTCTCTCACGCACTCTCTCACACTCTCTCACGCACTCTCTCACACACTCTCTCACGCTCTCTCTCGCGCTCTCTCTCACGCACTCTCTCACGCTCTCTCTCACGCACTCTCTCACGCTCTCTCTCACGCACTCTCTCACCCTCTCTCTCACGCACTCTCTCACCCTCTCTCTCACGCACTCTCTCACCCTCTCTCTCACGCACTCTCTCACGCACTCTCTCACGCTCTCTCTCACGCTCTCTTTCTCACGCACTCTCTCACGCACTCTCTCACGCACTCTTTCTCACGCACTCTCTCACGCTCTCTCTCACGCTCTCTCTCACGCACTCTCTCACGCTCTCTCTCACGCACTCTCTCACGCTCTCTCACGCACTCTCTCTCACACACTTTCTCACACTCTCTCTCACGCACTCTTTCTCACGCACTCTCTCACACTCTCTCTCACACACTCTCTCACGCACTCTCTCACGCTCTCTCTCACACTCTCTCACACACTCTCTCACGCTCTCTCTCACACACTCTCTCACACACTCTCTCTCACACTCTCTCTCACACTCTCTCACGCACTCTCTCACCCACTCTCTCGCTCTCTCTCTCACACTCTCTCACGCACTCTCTCACGCTCTCTCTCACGCACTCTCTCACACTCTCTCTCACTCTCTCTCTCACACTCTCTCACGCACTCTCTCACGCTCTCTCTCACGCACTCTCTCTCACACTCTCTCACGCACTCTCTCACGCTCTCTCTCTCACACTCTCTCACGCTCTCTCTCACGCACTCTCTCACGCACTCTCTCACGCTCTCTCTCACGCACTCTCTCACGCACTCTCTCACGCACTCTCTCACGCTCTCTCTCTCACACTCTCTCACGCTCTCTCTCACGCACTCTCTCACGCACTCTCTCACGCTCTCTCTCACGCACTCTCTCACGCTCTCTCTCACGCTCTCTCTCACGCTCTCTCTCTCACACTCTCTCACGCTCTCTCTCACGCTCTCTCTCACGCACTCTCTCACGCTCTCTCTCACGCTCTCTCTCTCACACTCTCTCACGCACTCTCTCACGCTCTCTCTCACGCACTCTCTCACGCTCTCTCTCACGCACTCTCTCACGCACTCTCTCACGCTCTCTCTCTCACACTCTCTCACGCTCTCTCTCACGCACTCTCTCACGCACTCTCTCACGCTCTCTCTCACGCACTCTCTCACACACTCTCTCACGCACTCTCTCACGCACTCTCTCACGCACTCTCTCACGCTCTCTCTCACGCTCTCTCTCTCACACTCTCTCACACTCTCTCTCACACACTCTCTCACGCTCTCTCTCACGCACTCTCTCACGCACTCTCTCACCCTCTCTCTCACGCACTCTCTCACGCACTCTCTCACGCACTCTCTCACACTCTCTCACACACTCTCTCACGCACTCTCTCACGCTCTCTCTCACTCTCTCTCTCACGCTCTCTCTCACGCACTCTCTCACGCACTCTCTCGCACTCTCTCACGCACTCTCTCACGCACTCTCTCACGCACTCTCTCACCCTCTCTCTCACGCTCTCTCTCACGCTCTCTCTCACACACTCTCTCACGCTCTCTCTCACGCACTCTCTCACGCACTCTCTCACGCTCTCTCTCACGCACTCTCTCACCCTCTCTCTCACGCACTCTCTCACGCACTCTCTCACGCTCTCTCTCACGCACTCTCTCACGCACTCTCTCACACACTCTCTCACGCACTCTCTCACGCACTCTCTCACCCTCTCTCTCACGCACTCTCTCACCCTCTCTCTCACGCACTCTCTCACCCTCTCTCTCACGCACTCTCTCACGCACTCTCTCACGCTCTCTCTCACGCACTCTCTCACGCACTCTCTCACGCACTCTCTCACGCTCTCTCTCACACACTCTCTCACGCTCTCTCTCACGCACTCTCTCACGCACTCTCTCACGCTCTCTCTCACGCACTCTCTCACCCTCTCTCTCACGCACTCTCTCACGCACTCTCTCACGCTCTCTCTCACGCACTCTCTCACGCACTCTCTCACGCACTCTCTCACGCTCTCTCTCACTCTCTCTCTCACGCACTCTCTCACGCACTCTCTCACGCTCTCTCTCACTCTCTCTCTCACGCACTCTCTCTCACACTCTCTCACGCACTCTCTCACGCTCTCTCTCACGCACTCTCTCACGCACTCTCTCACGCTCTCTCTCACGCACTCACTCACGCACTCTCTCACGCACTTTCTCACGCACTCTCTCACCCTCTCTCTCACGCTCTCTCTCACGCACTCTCTCACGCACTCTCTCACACTCTCTCTCACACTCTCTCTCACGCTCTCTCTCACGCTCTCTCTCACGCACTCTCTCACGCTCTCTCTCACGCTCTCTCTCACGCACTCTCTCACACTCTCTCACGCACTCTCTCACACTCTCTCACGCTCTCTCTCACACACTCTCTCACGCTCTCTCTCACGCACTCTCTCACGCACTCTCTCACGCACTCTCTCACACACTCTCTCACGCACTCTCTCACGCACTCTCTCTCACACTCTCTCACACACTCTCTCACGCACTCTCTCACCCTCTCTCTCACGCACTCTCTCTCACACTCTCTCACGCACTCTCTCTCACGCTCTCTCTCACGCACTCTCTCACGCACTCTCTCACGCACTCTCTCACGCACTCTCTCACGCTCTCTCTCACGCACTCTCTCACCCTCTCTCTCACGCACTCTCTCACGCTCTCTCTCACTCTCTCTCACGCTCTCTCTCACGCTCTCTCTCACGCTCTCTCTCACGCACTCTCTCACGCGCTCTCTCTCACGCACTCTCTCACGCTCTCTCTCACGCACTCTCTCACGCACTTTCTCACGCACTCTCTCACGCACTCTCTCACACTCTCTCTCACGCTCTCTCACACGCACTCTCTCTCACACTCTCTCACGCACTCTCTCACGCTCTCTCTCACGCACTCTCTCACACTCTCTCACACTCTCTCACGCACTCTCTCACGCACTCTCTCACGCTCTCTCTCACGCACTCTCTCACCCTCTCTCTCACGCACTCTCTCACGCTCTCTCTCACTCTCTCTCACGCACTCTCTCACACTCTCTCACGCCCTCTCTCACACTCTCTCTCACACTCTCTCACGCACTCTCTCACGCACTCTCTCACACTCTCTCACGCCCTCTCTCACACTCTCTCTCACACACTCTCTCACGCACTCTCTCTCACACTCTCTCACGCACTCTCTCACGCACTCTCTCGCACTCTCTCGCACTCTCTCACGCACTCTCTCACACTCTCTCTCACGCACTCTCTCACGCTCTCTCTCACGCTCTCTCTCACGCACTCTCTCACGCACTCTCTCACGCTCTCTCTCACGCTCTCTCTCACGCACTCTCTCACACTCTCTCTCACGCACTCTCTCACGCACTCTCTCACACTCTCTCTCACGCACTCTCTCACACTCTCTCTCACGCACTCTCTCACGCACTCTCTCACGCACTCTCTCACACTCTCTCTCACACTCTCTCTCACGCACTCTCTCACGCACTCTCTCACACTCTCTCTCACACTCTCTCTCACGCACTCTCTCACGCACTCTCTCACGCACTCTCACACTCTCTCTCACGCACTCTCTCACACTCTCTCTCACGCACTCTCTCACGCACTCTCTCACGCACTCTCTCACGCTCTCTCTCACGCACTCTCTCACGCACTCTCTCACGCACTCTCACACTCTCTCTCACGCACTCTCTCACACTCTCTCTCACACTCTCTCACACTCTCTCTCACACTCTCTCACGCACTCTCTCACGCACTCTCTCACGCACTCTCTCACGCACTCTCTCACACTCTCTCTCACGCACTCTCTCACACACTCTCTCACGCACTCTCTCTCGCACTCTCTCACGCACTCTCTCACGCACTCTCTCACACTCTCTCTCACGCACTCTCTCTCGCACTCTCTCACGCACTCTCTCACGCACTCTCTCACGCACTCTCTCACGCACTCTCTCACACTCTCTCTCACGCACTCTCTCACGCACTCTCTCACGCACTCTCTCACGCACTCTCTCACACACTCTCTCACGCACTCTCTCACACACTCTCTCACGCACTCTCTCACGCACTCTCTCACGCACTCTCTCACACACTCTCTCACGCACTCTCTCTCGCAATCTCTCACGCACTCTCTCACGCACTCTCTCACACTCTCTCTCACGCACTCTCTCACACTCTCTCTCACGCACTCTCTCACACTCTCTCTCACGCACTCTCTCTCGCACTCTCTCACGCACTCTCTCACGCACTCTCTCACACTCTCTCTCACGCACTCTCTCACACTCTCTCTCACGCACTCTCTCACGCACTCTCTCACACACTCTCTCACGCACTCTCTCACGCACTCTCTCACACTCTCTCTCGCACTCTCTCACGCACTCTCTCACGCACTCTCTCACGCACTCTCTCACGCACTCTCTCACACACTCTCTCACGCACTCTCTCTCGCACTCTCTCACGCACTCTCTCACGCACTCTCTCACACTCTCTCTCACGCACTCTCTCACACTCTCTCTCACGCACTCTCTCACACTCTCTCTCACACTCTCTCACGCACTTTCTCACGCACTCTCTCACGCACTCTCTCACACTCTCTCACACACTCTCTCACGCTCTCTCTCACGCACTCTCTCACGCTCTCTCTCACGCTCTCTCTCACGCACTCTCTCACACTCTCTCTCACGCACTCTCTCACGCTCTCTCTCACACACTCTCTCACGCACTCTCTCTCACACACTCTCTCACGCACTCTCTCACGCTCTCTCTCACGCACTCTCTCACGCACTCTCTCACGCACTCTCTCACGCACTCTCTCACGCTCTCTCTCACGCACTCTCTCACGCTCTCTCTCACGCACTCTCTCACGCACTCTCTCACGCACTCTCTCACACTCTCTCTCACGCACTCTCTCACGCTCTCTCACGCACTCTCTCACGCACTCTCTCTCACGCTCTCTCACGCACTCTCTCACGCACTCTCTCACGCACTCTCTCACGCACTCTCTCTCGCGCTCTCTCACGCACTCTCTCACGCACTCTCTCACGCACTCTCTCACGCACTCTCTCACACTCTCTCTCACGCACTCTCTCACGCACTCTCTCACGCTCTCTCTCACGCACTCTCTCACGCACTCTCTCACGCACTCTCTCACACTCTCTCTCACGCACTCTCTCACGCTCTCTCTCACGCTCTCTCTCACGCTCTCTCTCACGCACTCTCTCACGCACTCTCTCACACACTCTCTCACGCTCTCTCTCACACTCTCTCTCACACACTCTCTCACACACTCTCTCACACTCTCTCTCACGCACTCTCTCACGCACTCTCTCACGCTCTCTCTCACGCTCTCTCTCACGCACTCTCTCACGCACTCTCTCACGCACTCTCTCACGCACTCTCTCACACTCTCTCTCACGCACTCTCTCACGCACTCTCTCACACACTCTCTCACGCTCTCTCTCACGCACTCTCTCACACACTCTCTCTCACACTCTCTCACGCACTCTCTCACGCACTCTCTCACACACTCTCTCTCACACTCTCTCACGCACTCTCTCACACTCTCTCACGCTCTCTCTCACGCACTCTCTCACGCTCTCTCTCACGCTCTCTCTCACGCACTCTCTCACGCTCTCTCACGCACTCTCTCACGCACTCTCTCACGCACTCTCTCACACACTCTCTCACGCACTTTCTCACGCTCTCTCTCACGCTCTCTCTCTCACACTCTCTCTCACGCTCTCTCTCACGCTCTCTCTCACGCACTCTCTCACGCACTCTCTCTCACGCTCTCTCTCACGCTCTCTCTCACGCACTCTCTCACGCACTCTCTCACGCACTCTCTCACGCTCTCTCTCACGCACTCTCTCACGCACTCTCTCACGCACTCTCTCACGCACTCTCTCACGCTCTCTCTCTCACACTCTCTCACGCTCTCTCTCACGCACTCTCTCTCACGCTCTCTCTCACACACTCTCTCACACACTCTCTCACACATTCTCTCACGCTCTCTCTCACGCTCTCTCTCACGCTCTCTCTCACGCACTCTCTCACGCACTCTCTCACACTCTCTCTCTCACACTCTCTCACACACACTCTCTCACACTCTCTCACGCACTCTCTCTCACACTCTCTCACGCACTCTCACGCTCTCTCTCTCACACTCTCTCACGCACTCTCTCACGCTCTCTCTCTCACACTCTCTCACGCACTCTCTCACACTCTCTCTCACACTCTCTCACGCACTCTCTCACGCTCTCTCTCACACTCTCTCTCACACTCTCTCACGCACTCTCTCACACTCTCTCTCACGCTCTCTCTCTCACACTCTCTCACGCACTCTCTCACACACTCTCTCACGCTCTCTCTCACGCTCTCTCTCACGCACTCTCTCACGCACTTTCTCACGCCCTTTCTCACGCCCTCTCTCACGCTCTCTCTCACGCACTCTCTCACGCTCTCTCTCACGCACTCTCTCACGCACTTTCTCACACGCCCTCTCTCACACTCTCTCTCACGCTCTCTCTCACGCTCTCTCAAGCCCTCTCTCACGCTCTCTCTCACGCACTCTCTCACGCTCTCTCTCACGCACTCTCTCACGCACTTTCTCACACGCCCTCTCTCACACTCTCTCTCACGCACTCTCTCACGCACTCTCTCATGCCCTCTCTCACACTCTCTCTCACGCTCTCTCTCACGCTCTCTCTCACACTCTCTCACGCACTTTCTCACACGCACTCTCTCACGCTCTCTCTCACGCCCTCCCTCACGCTCTCTCTCACACGCCCTCTCTCACACTCTCTCTCACGCTCTCTCTCACGCTCTCTCTCACACACTCTCACGCACTCTCTCACGCACTCTCTCACGCTCTCTCTCACGCACTCTCTCACGCACTCTCTCACGCTCTCTCTCACACTCTCTCACGCACTTTCTCACACGCACTCTCTCACGCTCTCTCTCACGCCCTCCCTCACGCTCTCTCTCACACGCCCTCTCTCACACTCTCTCTCACGCTCTCTCTCACGCTCTCTCTCACACACTCTCACGCACTCTCTCACGCACTCTCTCACGCTCTCTCTCACGCACTCTCTCACGCTCTCTCTCACGCCCTCCCTCACGCTCTCTCTCACACGCCCTCTCTCACACTCTCTCTCACGCTCTCTCTCACACACTCTCACGCTCTCTCTCACACACTCTCTCACACACTCTCTCACGCACTCTCTCACGCACTCTCTCTCACTCTCTCTCACACACTCTCTCACGCACTCTCTCACGCACTCTCTCACGCTCTCTCTCACGCTCTCTCTCACACACTCTCACGCACTCTCTCACGCACTCTCTCACGCTCTCTCTCACGCACTCTCTCACACTCTCTCTCACGCACTCTCTCACACTCTCTCTCACGCTCTCTCTCACACTCTCTCTCACACACTCTCACGCACTCTCTCACACTCTCTCTCACACACTCTCACACTCTCTCTCACGCTCTCTCTCACGCACTCTCTCACGCTCTCTCTCACACACTCTCACGCACTCTCTCACGCACTCTCTCACGCTCTCTCTCACGCACTCTCTCACGCTCTCTCTCACGCTCTCTCTCACACTCTCACGCTCTCTCTCACGCACTCTCTCTCACTCTCACGCACTCTCTCACACTCTCTCTCACGCACTCTCTCACGCTCTCTCTCACGCTCTTTCTCACGCACTCTCTCACGCACTCTCTCTCGCACTCTCTCACGCACTCTCTCACGCACTCTCTCACGCTCTCTCTCACGCTCTCTCTCACGCACTCTCTCACGCACTCTCTCTCGCACTCTCTCACGCACTCTCTCACGCACTCTCTCACGCTCTCTCTCACGCTCTCTCTCACGCTCTCTCTCACGCACTCTCTCACGCACTCTCTCACGCACTCTCTCACGCACTCTCTCACACACTCTCTCACGCACTCTCTCTCGCACTCTCTCACGCACTCTCTCACGCACTCTCTCACGCACTCTCTCACACACTCTCTCACACTCTCTCTCACGCTCTCTCTCACACACTCTCTCACGCACTCTCTCACACACTTTCTCACGCACTCTCTCTCACGCTCTCTCTCTCACACTCTCTCACGCACTCTCTCACGCTCTCTCTCACACACTCTCTCACGCTCTCTCTCTCACACTCTCTCACGCTCTCTCTCACACACTCTCTCACGCACTCTCTCACGCTCTCTCTCACGCACTCTCTCACGCACTCTCTCACTCTCTCTCACGCACTCTCTCACACTCTCTCTCACGCACTCTCTCACGCACTCTCTCACGCTCTCTCTCACACTCTCTCACACTCTCTCTCACGCACTCTCTCACACTCTCTCTCACGCACTCTCTCACGCACTCTCTCACGCTCTCTCTCACACTCTCTCACACTCTCTCTCACGCTCTCTCTCACGCTCTCTCTCACGCACTCTCTCACGCACTCTCTCACGCACTCTCTCACGCTCTCTCTCACGCACTCTCTCACGCACTCTCTCACACTCTCTCTCACGCTCTCTCTCACACACTCTCTCACGCTCTCTCTCACGCACTCTCTCACACACTTTCTCACGCACACTCTCACGCACTCTCTCACGCACTCTCTCACGCACTCTCTCACGCACTCTCTCATGCTCTCTCTCACGCTCTCTCTCACGCTCTCTCTCACGCTCTCTCTCACGCACTCTCTCACGCTCTCTCTCTCACGCACTCTCTCACGCACTCTCTCACGCTCTCTCTCACGCTCTCTCTCACGCTCTCTCTCACACACTCTCTCACGCACTCTCTCACGCTCTCTCTCACACACTCTCTCACGCTCTCTCTCTCACACTCTGTCACGCTCTCTCTCACACACTCTCTCACGCTCTCTCTCACGCTCTCTCTCACGCTCTCTCTCGCACTCTCTCACACTCTCTCACGCTCTCTCTCACACACTCTCTCACGCTCTCTCTCACGCTCTCTCTCGCACTCTCTCACACTCTCTCACGCTCTCTCTCACACACTCTCTCACGCACTCTCTCACGCTCTCTCTCACGCTCTCTCTCACGCTCTCTCTCGCACTCTCTCACACTCTCTCACGCTCTCTCTCACACACTCTCTCACACACTCTCTCACACTCTCTCTCTCGCTCTCTCTCACGCACTCTCTCACGCTCTCTCTCACGCATTCTCTCACGCACTCTCTCACGCACTCTCTCACGCTCTCTCTCACGCTCTCTCTCACGCTCTCTCTCACACTCTCTCTCACGCACTCTCTCACGCACTCTCTCACACTCTCTCTCACTCTCTCTCACGCACTCTCTCACACTCTCTCTCACGCTCTCTCACGCTCTCTCTCTCACACACTCTCTCACGCACTCTCTCACACTCTCTCACGCACTCTCTCACGCACTCTCTCACGCACTCTCTCACGCTCTCTCTCACGCTCTGTCTCACGCTCTCTCTCACACTCTCTCTCACGCACTCTCTCACGCACTCTCTCACGCACTCTCTCACCCACTCTCTCACGCTCTCTCTCTCACACACTCTCTCACGCACTCTCTCACACTCTCTCACGCTCTCTCTCACACTCTCTCTCACGCTCTCTCTCACGCACTCTCTCACGCACTCTCTCACGCACTCTCTCACGCACTCTCTCACGCACTCTCTCACGCTCTCTCTCACACACTCTCTCTCACGCTCTCTCTCACGCACTCTCTCACGCACTCTCTCACGCTCTCTCTCACGCACTCTCTCACGCTCTCTCTCACGCACTCTCTCTCGCACTCTCTCACGCTCTCTCTCACGCACTCTCTCACGCACTCTCTCACACACTCTCTCACGCTCTCTCTCACACTCTCTCTCACGCACTCTCTCACACTCTCTCTCACGCACTCTCTCACGCACTCTCTCACGCACTCTCTCACGCACTCTCTCACGCTCTCTCTCACGCACTCTCTCACGCACTCTCTCACGCACTCTCTCACGCACTCTCTCACACTCTCTCACGCACTCTCTCACGCACTCTCTCACACACTCTCTCACGCTCTCTCTCACGCTCTCTCACGCACTCTCTCACGCACTCTCTCACGCTCTCTCTCACACACTTTCTCACGCACTCTCTCACGCACTCTCTCACACTCTCTCTCACGCTCTCTCACACTCTCTCTCACGCTCTCTCTCACACACTCTCTCACGCACTCTCTCACGCACTCTCTCACACTCTCTCACACGCTCTCTCACACTCTCTCTCACGCTCTCTCTCACACACTCTCTCACGCACTCTCTCACGCACTCTCTCACGCTCTCTCTCACGCTCTCTCTCACGCACTCTCTCACACACTCTCTCACGCACTCTCTCACACTCTCTCTCACACTCTCTCACGCACTCTCTCACGCTCTCTCTCACGCTCTCTCACACACTCTCTCACGCTCTCTCTCACACACTCTCTCACGCACTCTCTCTCACGCTCTCTCACACTCTCTCTCACGCTCTCTCTCACACACTCTCTCACGCACTCTCTCACGCACTCTCTCACACTCTCTCACACGCTCTCTCACACTCTCTCTCACGCTCTCTCTCACACACTCTCTCACGCACTCTCTCACGCACTCTCTCACGCTCTCTCTCACGCTCTCTCTCACGCACTCTCTCACACACTCTCTCACGCACTCTCTCACACTCTCTCTCACACTCTCTCACGCACTCTCTCACGCTCTCTCTCACGCTCTCTCACACACTCTCTCACGCTCTCTCTCACACACTCTCTCACGCACTCTCTCACACTCTCTCTCACGCACTCTCTCACACTCTCTCTCACACTCTCTCTCACACTCTCTCTCACGCTCTCTCTCACGCTCTCTCACACACTCTCTCACGCTCTCTCTCACACACTCTCTCACGCACTCTCTCACACTCTCTCTCACGCACTCTCTCACGCTCTCTCTCACGCTCTCTCTCATGCACTCTCTCACACTCTCTCTCACGCTCTCTCACACTCTCTCTCACGCTCTCTCTCACACACTCTCTCACGCACTCTCTCACGCACTCTCTCACACTCTCTCACACGCTCTCTCACACTCTCTCTCACGCTCTCTCTCACACACTCTCTCACGCACTCTCTCACGCACTCTCTCACACTCTCTCTCACGCTCTCTCTCACACACTCTCTCACGCTCTCTCTCACGCTCTCTCTCACACTCTCTCTCACGCTCTCTCTCACGCTCTCTCTCACGCTCTCTCTCACACTCTCTCCACACACTCTTCACTCCTCACTCCACACACTCTTCACTTTCACTCCACACACTCTTCACTATTCATTCCACACACACTTCATTTCTCACTCTACACTATTCACATTCACTCCACACACTCTTAACTCCACACTCTACACACACTTCACTCTCACTCCAACCACTCATCAATTTCTGTCCACACAATCTTCACTCTCTCTCCAAACACCCTTCACTCTCACTCCACACAATCTTCCCTCCTCACTCTGCACACACTTTACTCTCCCTCCGCACAGTCTTCAATCCTCACTCCACACATTCTTCACTCTCACTCCACACACTCTTCACTCTCTCTCCACACACTCTTCGCTCCTCACTCCACACAATCTTCACTCTCACACCAAACAGGCTTCACTTTCGCTCCATACACTTTTCACTCTCACTCCTCACACTCTTCACGCCTCACTCCACAGACTCTTCCCTCTCACCCCACACACTCTTCATTACTCTCCAAAGAATCTTCACTACTCACTCCACATACTCTTCACTCTCACTCCATACACTTTTCACTCCTCACTCCACACACTCTTCACTCCTGAATTCTCACTCTTCACTACTCACTCCACACTCACTTCACATTTTCTCCACATAATCTTCACTCCTCACTGCACACACTTCTCTCTCTC
>NW_028226474.1:0-2500 GCF_052327205.1 Somniosus microcephalus
CCCCCCCTCTCCCCCTTCCCCCTCTCCCCGTCCCCCTCCCCCTCTCCCCTTCCCCTCCCCCCTTCCCCCTCTCCCCCTTCCACCCCTTTCCCCTTCCCCCCTCTCCCCTTCCACCCTTCCCCTTCCCCCCCTCTCCCCGTCCCCTTCCCCCTCCCCCCTTCCCCTCCCCCCCTCTCCCCCTCTCCCCTTCCCCCCTTTCCCCCTCTCCCCTTCCCCCTCTCCCCTTCCCCCCTCTCCCCTTCCCCCTCTCCCCGTCCCCCCTCCCCCCCTTCCCCCTCTCCCCCGTCCCCCTCCCCCCTCTCCCCTTCCCCTCCCCTCCCCCCTCTCCCCTTCCCCCCTCTCCCCGTCCCCCTCCCCCCTCTCCCCTTCCCCTCCCCTCCCCCCTCTCCCCTTCCCCCTCCCCCTCCCCCTCTCCCCCTCTCCCCTCTCTCCCCTTCCCCCCCTCTCCCCCTCTCCCCTTCCCCCCTTCCACCCTTCCCCTCTCCCCTTCCCCCCCTTCCACCCTTCCCCTTCCCCCCTCTCCCCTTCCCCCCTCTCCCCTTCCCCCTCTCCCCTTCCCCCTCTCCCCTTCCCCCCCTCCCCCCCTCTCCTCCCCCCTCCCCTCCCCTCCCCCTCCTCCCCTTCCCCCCCCTCTCCCCTTCCCCCCCTCTCCCCCCCCTCCCCTTCCCCCCTCCCCCTTTCCCCTTCCCCTCCCCTTCTCCCCTTCCCCCTCCCCCTTCTCCCCTCCCCCCCTCCCCTTTCCCCCTCCCCCCTCCCTTCTCCCCTCCCCCCCTCCCTTTCTCCCTCCCCCCCTCCCTTCTCCCTCCCCTCCCCCCTCCCCTCCCCCCTCCCTCCCCATCCCTCCCTTCCCCTCCCCCCTCCCCTCCCTCCCCCTCTCCCCTCTCCCTCTCCCCTTCCCTCTCCCTCCTCCCCCTCTCCCCTTCCCCTCTCCCTTCCCCTTCCCCCCTCTCCCCTTCCCCCTCTCCCCCTCCCCCTTCCCCTCCCCCTCCCCTTCCCCTCCCCCCTCTCCCCTTCCCCTCCCCCTTCCCCTCCCCTCCCCCCTCCCCTTCCCCTTCCCCCTCCCCCCTCTCCCCTCCCCTCTCCCCTTCCCCCTCTCCCCTTCCCCCTCCCCCCCTCTCCCCTTCCCCCCTCTCCCCTTCCCCTTCCCCCCTCTCCCCTTCCCCTCCCCCCTTCCCCTCCCCCCCTCTCCCCTTCCCCTCTCTCCCCTTCCCCTTCCCCTTCCCCTCCCCCCTCTCCCCCTCCCCTCCCCCCCTCTCCCCTCCCCCTTCCCCTACCCCTCCCCCTCCCCCCCCTCTCCCCTCCCCCCCTCTCCCCTCCCCCTCCCCCTCCCTCCCCCTCTCCCCTCCCCTCCCCTCCCCCTCCCCCCTCTCTCCCCTTCCCTCTCCCCCTCCCCTCCTCCCCTCTCCCCTTCCCCCCTCTCCCCCTCCTTCCCCCCTCCTCCCCTTCCCCCTCTCCCCCTCCTCCCCCCCCTTCCCCCCCTCCCTCCCCCCCTCCTCCCCTCCCCCCTCCTCTCCCCCCCTCCTCCCCTCCCCCCTCCTCCTCCCCCCCTCTCCCCCTCCTCCTCCCCCCCCTCTCCCCTCCTCCTTCTCCCCCTCTCCCCTTCCCCCTCTCCCCCCCTCCCCCTCTCCCCTTCCCCCTCTCCCCCCTCCCCCTCTCCCCTTCCCCCTCTCCCCCCCTCCCTCCCCCCCTCCTCCTCCCCTCCCCCCCTCCCCCTCCCCTCTCTCCCCCCCTCCCCCCTCCCACTCTCTCCCCCCCCTCTCTCCCCCCTCCCCCTCCTCTCTCCCCCCCTCCCCCCTCCTCTCTCCCCCCTCCCCCCTCTCCCCCCTCCCCCCCCCCTCCTCTCTCCCCTCCCCCCTCCCCCTCCTCTCTCCCCCCTCCCCCCTCCCCCCTCCTCTCTCCCTCCCTCCCTCCCCTCCCTCCCCTCCACTCCCTCCCCTCCCCTCCAGTCCCCTCCCTCCCCTCCCCTCCCTCCCCCTCCACTCCCCCCCTCCCCTCCTCCCCTCCCTCCCCTCCACTCCCCCCCCTCCCCTCCCTCCCCTCCACTCCCCCCCCTCCCCTCCCTCCCCTCCACTCCCCCCCCCTCCCCTCCACTCCCTCCCCTCCACTCCCTCCCCTCCACTCCCTCCCCTCCAGTCCCCTCCCCTCCACTCCCCTCCCCTCCCTCCCCTCCACTCCCCCCCCTCCCCTCCACTCCCCTCCCCTCCCCTCCACTCCCCTCCACTCCCCTCCCTCCCCTCCACTCCCCCTCCCCTCCACTCCCCTCCCTCCCCTCCCCTCCCTCCCCTCCACTCCCCTCCCCTCCATCCCCTCCACTCCCCTCCCCTCCTCACTCCCCTCCCTCCCCTCCCTCCCCCTCCTCCACTCCCCCCTCCCCTCACCCCCTCCCCTCCCCCTCCACTCCCCTCCCCCTCCCCCTCCACTCCCCTCCCCCTCCCACTCCCCTCCCACTCCCCTCCCCCTCCCACTCCCCTCCCCCCTCCCACTCCCCCTCCCCCTCCCA
>NW_028226474.1:5000-37892 GCF_052327205.1 Somniosus microcephalus
GTTGAGGCTTAAAGAAATTCGGTTTACACCGAGCGCAGATCGAACATGATGAAGTCATCCGCTTGACGTCTTCAACTGAAAAGGGCAAATTCTTACTGCGTACGAAGTGTATCATCCTCGTAACACCAGGATGGCACAAAGCATTATGAAGATTAATAAGCGTATCTCCGTGAAGCACAGAACAATAAGCCCTCGACAGCGCATCAGCGGCAACATTATCCTTCCCTGGACGATAGACTATATCGAAATGATAGCATGCCAACTCAATCCTCCACCTCATTATTTTATCATTCTTAATCTTTCCAAAATGTTTGACATCAAACATGAAGGACATAGATTTTTGGTCAGTTACTAACGTAAAATGTCACCCAGATAAATAATGTCTCCATTTACGCAGTGCTTCTACTATTGCGTACGCCTCTTTATTGATGAATGTCTCTGCTCACTATTGCTCAGAGTACGTGAGAAAAAGGCCACAGGTCTTCCATTTTGGTTCAGGGTAGCCCCAATTGCAAAATCGGAAGCGTCCGTTTCAATCACAAAGGGAACCTGCTCATCAATAGAATGCACAACTGCTCCAAGGATATCCTTTTTAAGATTATCAAAACACATCCTGGCCTCCCATGATAAGAGGATATGTCGTAACCCGAATAAGGGGCCGGATCTTCTGCGAGAAGTTTGCAATCCAATTAGAATAATAAGAAAACAGTCCAACAACTCGTTGCAAGGCCTTAGAATTAGTAGGGCCACCCCTCCCCTCCCCTCCCCTCCTCCCCCCCCCTCCCCTCCTCCCCCCCCCTCCCCTCCTCCCCCCTCCCCCCACCCCTCCCCCCACCCCTCCCCCCCACCCCTCCCCACACCCCTCCCCCCACCCCTCCCCCACCCCTCCCCCACCCCTCCCCCACCCCTCCCCACACCCCTCCCCACACCCCCTCCCCACACCCCTCCCCACACCCCTCCCCTCACCCCTCACCCCTCCCCTCACCCCTCCCCACACCCCTCCCCACAACCCTCCCCACCCCCCTCCTCACCCCCCTCCCCACACCCCTCCCCACACCCCTCCCCACACCCCTCCCCACACCCCTCCCCACACCCCCTCCCCACACCCCTCCCCACACCCCTCCTCACCCCCTCCCCTCACCCCACCCCTCACCTCACCCCTCCCCTCACCCCACCCCTCCCCTCACCCCCACCCCTCCCCTCTTCCCCCCCTCTCCTCCTCCCCCCTCTCCCCTCCCCTCCCCTCCCCCTCTCCCCTCCTCCCCCTCTCACTTCCCCTCCCGTCCTCCTCTCCTCCCCTCCCTCCCCTTCTCTCCCCTCCCCCTTCTCCTTCAACCCCCCTCCTCCCCTTCTCCTTCTCCCCCCCATCCTCCCCCTTCTCCCCCCCTTCTCCCCCCTCCCCCCTTCTTCCCCCCACCTTCTTCCCCCCGCCCTCCCCTCCCCCCTTCTTCCCCCTCCCTGCTTTCCTCCCCCCTCCCCCCTTTCCTCCCCCTCCCCCCAGTCGCTCTCTCTCTTCCCCCCCAGTCTCTCGCTCTCTCTCTTCCCCCCCAGTCTCTCGCTCTCTCTCTCTTCCCCCCAGTCTCTCGCTCTCTCTCTTCCCCCCAGTCTCTCGCTCTCTCTCTTCCCCCCCAGTCTCTCGCTCTCTCTCTTCCCCCCCAGTCTCTCGCTCTCTCTCTTCCCCCCAGTCTCTCACTCTCTCTCTTCCCCCCAGTCTCTCGCTCTCTCTCTTCCCCCCAGTCTCTCGCTCTCTCTCTTCCCCCCAGTCTCTCGCTCTCTCTCTTCCCCCCAGTCTCTCGCTCTCTCTCTTCCCCCCAGTCTCTCGCTCTCTCTCTTCCCCCCAGTCTCTCGCTCTCTCTCTTCCCCCCAGTCTCTCGCTCTCTCTCTTCCCCCCAGTCTCTCGCTCTCTCTCTTCCCCCCCAGTCTCTCGCTCTCTCTCTTCCCCCCAGTCTCTCGCTCTCTCTCTTCCCCCCAGTCTCTCGCTCCCTCTTCCCCCCCAGTCTCTCGCTCTCTCTCTTCCCCCCAGTCTCTCGCTCTCTCTCTTCCCCCCAGTCTCTCGCTCTCTCTCTTCCCCCCAGTCTCTTGCTCTCTCTCTTCCCCCAGTCTCTCGCTCTCTCTCTCTTCCCCCCAGTCTCTCGCTCTCTCTCTTCCCCCCCAGTCTCTCGCTCTCTCTCTTCCCCCCAGTCTCTCGCTCTCTCTCTTCCCCCCAGTCTCTCGCTCTCTCTCTTCCCCCCAGTCTCTCGCTCTCTCTCTTCCCCCCAGTCTCTCGCTCTCTCTCTTCCCCCCAGTCTCTCGCTCTCTCTCTTCCCCCCAGTCTCTCGCTCTCTCTCTTCCCCCCAGTCTCTCGCTCTCTCTCTTCCCCCCAGTCCTCTCGCTCTCTCTCTTCCCCCCAGTCTCTCGCTCTCTCTCTTCCCCCCAGTCTCTCGCTCTCTCTCTTCCCCCCAGTCTCTCGCTCTCTCTCTTCCCCCCAGTCTCTCGCTCTCTCTCTTCCCCCCAGTCTCTCGCTCTCTCTCTTCCCCCCAGTCTCTCGCTCTCTCTCTTCCCCCCAGCCTCTCGCTCTCTCTCTTCCCCCCAGCCTCTCGCTCTCTCTCTTCCCCCCCAGTCTCTCGCTCTCTCTCTTCCCCCCAGTCTCTCGCTCTCTCTCTTCCCCCCAGCCTCTCGCTCTCTCTTCCCCCCAGTCTCTCGCTCTCTCTCTTCCCCCCCAGTCTCTCGCTCTCTCTTCCCCCCAGTCTCTTGCTCTCTCTCTTCCCCCCCAGTCTCTCGCTCTCTCTCTTCCCCCCAGTCTCTCGCTCTCTCTCTTCCCCCCAGTCTCTCGCTCTCTCTCTTCCCCCCAGTCTCTCGCTCTCTCTCTTCCCCCCCCAGTCGCTCTCTCTTCCCCCCAGTCGCTCTCTCTCTTCCCCCCAGTCGCTCTCTCTCTTCCCCCCCAGTCGCTCTCTCTCTTCCCCCCCAGTCGCTCTCTCTCTCTTCCCCCCCAGTCGCTCTCTCTCTCTTCCCCCCCAGTTGCTCTCTCTCTCTTCCCCCCCAGTCGCTCTCTCTCTCTTCCCCCCCCAGTCGCTCTCTCTCTCTTCCAACAACAACATGCCCTCAAAAGACCCTCGGCACCGCCGGGCACTTCAGCTAGTAAATAATACACGGACTGCAGGAGAACAATAATCACAGGTATTTATTGAACAGAGGGTAACTTAAGACTGACGTACAGAAGCCTGCTGTGGCTTTAGATACAGGGGCGGTCACTGCCGGTACTGCAGTATAGAATCAGTTCTTCTCTTAAAGGTACATACACAACAATTCCTCCCCTTTTAGATAAACAGTACATAACATTCATTTAACAACTAAATAATAACTAATTACAAGTACAATCTTCTCTGTACTATATACATCAACTGAAATAATCATTTATAAGTTCAGTCTTTGAGGAGGCTTCCTGATCCTGACTGGATAGCGCCTTTCTCGAGTATCCTGTTCTTGCGGCGGAGTTGATTCTGGCTCATTGTCATTGGTTGGTTCGTCAGCTTCCAATACCACTGCTTCTGAGGTAGACGCAATCTGTACTTTAGGTTTATGACCAGGTGCACATGCTCGTGGTAAGGTTTTGGCTTGTTCCTGTGACTCTAGAATCTGGTCAGCATGGCGTCTCACGATGCTCTCTCCAATGTCCACTGTGTACATTAGTGGTCCCTGCTGTGTGCATATCGTTCCTGGCTGCCATTTTTCTGTTCGGTAGTCGCGGGCCAAGACTGGTTGCCCTATCTTGAAGCTCCTGGTTGGCTTCTCATTTATGTGCTGGAATTGCTTATCCTCAACATCTCGTCTTATGTTTGGTTTGAGCAAATCCAGGTGACATCTTAGCCTTCGGTTGAAGAACATTATGGCTGGAGCTTGGTTGGTGACTGCATGTGTCGCATTCCGGTAAGCAAACAAGAAATTATCCACCTTGTGTTGTAGTGGTATGTCGTCGTTATACATCGCCTTTATTGCCTTTTTAAAGGTCTGAACAAACCTCTCAGCCAATCCATTTGTGGCTGGATGATATGGGGCAGATGTGTAATGTTTCACCCCACTATTCCTCAGAAACCTCCGGAAATCCTCGGACACAAACTGTGGGCCATTGTCAGAGCAAATCTGTTCTGGCAAGCCATTCCTGGTGAAGATGGTCCGTAGGACTGCAATAGTTTTCTCCGTGGTGGTGGAGGACATTTTGATGACCTCTGGCCATTTCGAATGGGCGTCCACAGCGATTAGGAACATTGAGTCCATAAATGGACCAGCAAAATCAATGTGTACCCGTTGCCATGGAGATGAGGGCCACTCCCATGGATGTAGCGGGGCCTGTGGTGGAGCGTTTTGGACCTTCTGGCATCCTGTGCATCTCTTGGTCATATTTCTTGATCGATTCCCGGCCACCACACAAACGCCCTGGATAGGCTCTTCATTTTTACCCCTCCCAGATGACCCTCATGAAGCTCATTGAGCACTCTATCTCTCAACTTGGGTGGAATTACCACTCGGAATCCACACATCAAGGTCCCCCGGCACACTGACAGCTGTTCTCTCCTTGGCGAGAATGCTGGCAACAGTGAGTCGCCATGTGCTGGCCATCCCTTCACCGTCAAATCATAGATCCGAGAGAGTGTCGGGTCATTTCGGGTTTCCTTCTCTATACTTGAGTTTGTAACAGGTAGACATTCGACTATGGTCGCATGGAATATCTCAACAGGGTTCACTGCAGGTGCTTCCTCTACCGTAGGCAATGGTAGGCACGACAGCCCATCAGCATTTCCATGCTGTTTCGTACCCTTGTACTCTATGTCGTACTGATGTGCCTCTAGAAAAAGTGACCACCTTTGCCGCCGTTGCGCCGTCATCACCGGAACGCCCTTTGGGTTAAAAATGGAGACCAGGGGCTGATGATCAGTCAGTAGGGTGAATTTCTGCCCGTGCAGATAGTGATTGAACTTCTTCACCCCCCACACCAGGCTGAGGGCCTCCCTGTCAATCTGGGCGTAGTTACGCTCGGCTGAGGTTAACGAGCGCGACGCAAAGGCTATTGGCCTCTCTGAACCGTCAAGGAATTTGTGTGATAGCACTGCCCCGATGCCATAGGGAGACGCATCACATGCTAACCGAATCGGTAGTGTTGGATTGTAGTGGGCCAATACTTCTTTTGAAGTGATTAGGCATTTACATTTCTGAAAGGCACGCTTACACTCATCACTCCATTTCCATGTTACTCCAGTTTGCAGCAGGGCGTTCAGTGGGTGCAGAATTGTAGATAAATTCGGCAAGAACTTATGGTAGTAGTTCACCAACCCGAGGAACGACCTCAGTTGCGACACATTTTCCAGGGCTGGAGCCTTGACTACAGCCTCAATCTTGTCCGGCGACTTATGCAACCCTTCCTCATAAATCATGTGGCCACAATACGAGATTTGTCTCCTGAAGAACTCTCATTTGGGGCGGTTGGCTCGTAGCCCATATTCCTGTAATCGCATGAGCACCTGCTCCAGGTTGGCAAGGTGTTCACTGTCATTTTCGCCCGTAACCAGGATGTCATCCAAATAACACTGGGTCCCCGGGATCCCTTGCAGGACTTGTTCCATCGCCCTCTGCCAAATAGCCGGGGCTGATGCTACCCCGAATACCAGTCGATTGTACTGGTAAAGGCCTTTGTGAGTGTTTATCGTGAGGTATTTCCTAGATGCTTCTTCCACCTCCATTTGTAGATATGCTTGGGCCAGATCAATCTTTGTAAAGCGTTTCCCTCCAGATAGTGAGGCGAAAATATCTTCTATCCGTGGAAGTGGATATTGTACTGTGTGCAGGACTGGGTTCACAGTTACCTTGAAGTCCCCACAGATGCGAACCTTCTTCGGTTCCCCAGGCGTGTTGCTCAATGATTTCTTCATTACAGGAACGATGGGTGTGGCCCACTCGCTCCAGTCCACCTTGGACAGCACACCCGAACGCTCCAGACTCTCCAGCTCTGCTTCAACGGCTGGGCGGATCGCGTAAGGAACCGGTCTGGCCTTAAAAAATTTTGGGTTTGCGTTATCTTCGATTTTTATCGTTGCCGTTACTCCTTTTAGAGTCCCAAGTCCTTGTTGGAACACCTCTTTCGCGTCAGTTAGAATCTTTGACAGTCGTCCAGGTGTGACGTCATCATCCTTTTTATCAGTCACAGTTAGCACCTGAATGGAATGCCAATCCAATTGTATTTTTCGGGTCCATTCACGTCCCAATAATGGTGGTCCTCCATCTGGTAGTATATATAGATACAGTTTCTGTGTTTCCTTGCCGTTGTATTCAACTGGCACCCTTATTTTTCCTCTGGGGTAGACTTTTTGCCCCGTGTATGTCTTCAATACAATGGACGTGTCCTTCAAGGGTATGTGTGAGAATAGCCGCTCATAGTCTCGTCGATTCATGACAGTTAGGGCTGACCCTGTGTCCAATTCCATCTTTATTGGGGACCCTGCTATCATGAGGGTGACCCAAATGGTTCGGTGATCCTCCTTTGCGATCACGTTGTGTAACTTTAGACAACTTAGTCTCCTGCTCCCAGAGTCCTTATCACTCTCCTGATCTTCCGAACTACTGTCTGTCAATTTCTTTACTTTCTTGTACTTTTCCTTAGTAGTTCTTGTAGTGTTGGTTTTCTTTCCCGACCTGCAGACTCTTGCTATGTGTCCCATTTTCCCACATTGCCTGCATACTTTGTCCTTAAACCAGCAGTCCTTCTGATCATGGGTTGTTCTGCCGCAGCGATAGCACTTTTCTGCTCCATACGCCATTTCATTAGCGCTGTATTCCTGTGGTTTCTGTTGTATTTCTGCAGCTCCCCGTGCTGCTGCTTCGTAGGATACTGCCACGCTGAAAGCCTGTTCTAGCGTCAGGTCCTTTTCCGAAAGTAGTCGTTTCTGGGTTCCTTCACTTTGGAGCCCGCAGACAAACTTATCCCGTAAGGTGTCTGCCAGTCCTGCTCCGAACTGGCAGTGCTTCGATAACTTGCGTAGTTCCGTAAGATAGTCAGCATTGCTCTCATCTTTGTGCTGGTTTCTTTTATGGAACTTGAATCTTTCTGCTATCAGCAGCGGTGTAGGGTTTAGGTGTTCCTGTAAGATATTAACAATCTCCTCAAAACTTTTCTCCATTGGTTTAGCTGGGGTAACTAAATTCCGCAATAGGCCGTATGCTCTCGCGCCCATCAAATTTAATAATACCGACGCCTTCTTTCCATCGGCCACCTCATTTGCCTTCCAGTACACTTCAATTCTTTCCACATACGTGGTCCAGTCTTCTACCTCGTTGTCGAAAGCAGTGATACTGCCACTTTTCGGCATCTTGGGTGATTTAAAATGGCACCTCCCGCGCTTTTTCTTCTTCACCAATGGATTAAAATGGCGCCTCCCGCGCTTTTTCTTCCCCTTGCTGCCACGCTGCTCCTAGCGTTCTGCAGGGTAATGGCGGCGACCCGCGGCTTCAGCGCGTCTCACTATTCCTTCCCCTTGTTTTACTTTCACTACGCTGCCCGGTTCTTGAGCACCGACCGCGCCCTGTGCGCTCCACCCTCTCTCTCTCTTTTCCTCCCGACGATGCTGCACGGCCGCTTTGCAGAGCCGCTCGATCGAGCTCGAGCCCGCCGCAGTCCGGAAGGGTCAGCGGAGTACCTACTACCAGCACAATTTGCTGGAACACCTTGACTGGGGAGCCAAGCCCAGCTCTCCACAGCCTCTCCTGCAACTCTCCGAACTCCGATGGATCCTTGGGCGGTTGCCCGCAGTCGACGCCTGTTGTTCTGACTTCGACCTCCAAAAGCTTCTTCTCAGGGAAAGATCCCCGTGAGGTGATGCAGTACTGCAGGTGAATTCGAACCTGTTCGTCGCCAATGTAGTGTCCAAGTATAAATAATACACGGACTGCAGGAGAACAATAATAACAGGTATTTACTGAACAGAGGGTAACTTAAGACTGACGTACAGAAGCCTGCTATGGCTTTATATACAGGGGTGGTCACTGCCGGTACTGCAGTATAGAACCAGTTCTTCTCTTAAAGGTACATACACAACACTATCTGTGCCCCATATAATTTTGTACTCCCCTCAGCCTTCTCTGCTGTAAGGAAAACAACCCCAGCCTGTTCAGTCTCTCTTCATAGCTGAAGCGCTCCAGCCCAGGTAGATGTATTATATTATAGATGTATTATATTTGCATTTGCAAAAGGTCTTCAATAAGATACCACATAGTAGACTCATGACTAAGGTCAGAGCATCTGGAGTCAGGGGACAGGTAGCAGAATGGATAGCAAGCTGGCTACAAAACAGAAAACAGAGAGTAAGGGCTCAATTTTAACGCAGCCGACAGGCAGGCTTTTAGGCATGCGGGAGGTTAAAATCGCAAAACCTGGGGTTCGGGACACCCCTGGTTCCCGCCTCCCGCCTCCACGCCATTTTAACCTAGGTGTGTCTGATTGACCTGAATCAGTCCCGCCTGCAACAGGCGGGACTGGTCTTTAGAGCCCTTAAACAGCACTAATTGGCCTTTATAATCCCATTTTAACAGGCCCTTGCCTGTTTAACCCGTTTCCCACGTAAAATGCACCTGGTGGGGATCACGCCTGTGAAACCTGGCGTGAACACTATTGGCTTGCTGACTATCAGTTGCAGGTCCAACATTAAAGAGGATATTTGATCAGTCATCATTTGCAGGTGGCAGGACTTTGTTGTCTCAGGTCTGGGGCAACTTTTACCAGGCCTAACCACAGCTGTGGAAGGTTGGAGCCTCACACACTTCTCCAGTGTGACCTCCTGCAAGACCCCTCTCGCTACCCTCACTGAGCGCTTCCTCAACTGAGGCACCTACCAGAAGCATGGGAGGCCTTTTTTTCCTTCCCCTCTTGGCATTAGAGGACCTCCGGCCCCATTTGCAAAATAACACACGCCACAACTGCAGAAGTTGCCATCAGAATTTTTATGAAAAACACACAACTGATGGCATTTTCACAAAATACACAGCATTTCACCCAAGTGATTACCCTTGTGACTATTTGTGCTTTATTTTCCTCTTACGCATGCTCCTATATAGTGGTTCCCCTGTGGCTTCAGCAGATGTGGAGGCCCCTTGCTCACTTTCCTGCTGCTCCTGTCTCGACACCTTTGGCGGGCGTCCTCTGGGATGGTGAGCCTGTGAGGGCTCGCCAGCAGTCTGCTGCTCCTGCGGCTGTGCAGGGGTTGAGACCTCTATCTCCGTTGGGTGTGGACTCCCGCGGGGCTCTGATCGAGGGCTCTGCAGTGGCATGGAAGTGTGAGCGCTTGGAGAGGAGCCCCCACTTCCTTGAGGTGTGCCACCAACCTCCCTCTCATGGGTCAGGTCCCCCTCAGTGCCTGCAAGTGGCTTGAGAGCAGCTTGCTGCACATCAGGGGGGCCATGGGGACCCGTATCTACAATGGCAGTCCTACTCAGAAGGACTTCCATGAAGGTCTGGTTTCTCTGTTCAATAGATGCCCATCGCTCCTCAAGGGATGTCATTCTATTCTGAACACTCACCATGTTTTCCATACCCTGGCGACTAACCTCCTCCATGGCCGTAGCCCTCCTCTCCTCTACCGTAGCCAGCCTTACCACGGAGGCAGCAATCATTTCCACGTAGGTAGTCATCCTTTCCGTGTTGATGCGTTCATGCGCCAATGACTCCATAAAGGCTCTGCTCATGTTCGCTATGTACTCCTCCATTCGCTCCACACTCGCAGCGACCCTGGAGACAAAACCTGCCAGAGACTCCTGCATCTGTGCATGGAGTTCCATCACCTCTGATCTTATGGATGGGTCGACATGCAGCTGAGCCGAGCTGGCAGAGTCCTGCACCCTCTGGCGAGGACTCTCCACTGCTGCCCCTGTCTCCACAATCCGCTGATGCTCACTTGTGAGCTGTGATACACCAGGTGACAACTCTATGTCCCGAAGGTCCCACCGAGGTGTGAGTGTCTGCGCTGGTGCTGGGTGCGCTTATTTCTGCTGACGCTGCGCCCTCAGAGGTTGCAGATTCCTCTGAGGAGTCTGGCTGCTCAGGCTCTTCCTCCTGCACAGTGGGGACGGGGGCTCTTGATGGTCCCGTGGGGGAGTCAAGGAAAAAGTTAGAGATGTGATGCCAAGGTTACATGCACATTGCATTTTGCAGATGATCATAAGTCCATATGATGTAGCTTCAGAATCATTATCAGCGACTCATGCAATACCAATGAGAGAGATGGAAAACTATTCTGTCACCTGCTTGCGGGGATGCTCGTGCCTGTCCTTCCCCAACGTCCACATCTCGGTCAGCCCCAGCAATCTCCAGGACGCCTTCCTCCCAGGGGGTGAGCTGGACTAATGAGGGCGGCCCTCCTCCTGTCCTGGCTCGCTCTCTCCTGTTGTGAGCTCTCTTTTCCTGCAATGAGGGAGACAAGTGGAGGTTGAGTGAGAATGAAGGAGTGAGTGCAGAGATTGCATAGCAAAGATACTTAGAAGGAGACAAAAATGGAGTGAAGTTGCAATACCAAAGGCCCTCCCTGTGTGTTGTCAGTTGTGTTCAAAGCATCAGAGTGAGAGGGAGTGTGAGGGCTGCATGATGGCATAGTTCTGTGAATGTGAGCATAGAGAGAGAGGGAATGGGTATGGGTGCATGGATGTGAGTGTCTAGTGGGATGCGCATGAAGAGATTGCTAAAGCTGAGTGCTAGTGAGGAAAGGCAATGGGGATCAGATTGAGGGTGATGGAAACAGGTCCATGAAGAAGGTCATGGAATCTTTTCCTGCACTGCAACCACGTTCTTTGTTTGAGCCCCAAGCAGTTGACTTGACCTGCCACCTGTAGCCACACAGCCTTGGTCTGGCTGGGAGGCCTCTTCCTCCCTGAAGAAGGGAACAGGACCTCCCTGTGGGCCCTAGCACCATCCAGTAATGCCTGCAGTGAAGCCTCATCAAATTTGGGGGCAGATCTGGCCCTCCCGCTGGCCGTTGCTCCTGCAGGCTCCTGTGCCATCTTAATGGTGAAGTTTGGGAGCCTGCAGAGGAAGCAAGGCTTGCTGTGGATGGACCTTAAAAGCAGCAGCAATGATGACGTCATATTCTGCGACTTTCTTGTAAAGTCTGTGGGTTGTTTAGTTAATTAATACACAGACTCCAAGAGTAACTTAAAACAGGACTTTACTATTCGAAGGTCAGGGCGAATCTGCCCAATAATCCTGACACAGCACTTATATACCGGTGTGGTCACCGTCGGTATTACAGTATACAGAAGCCAACAAAGTAGTGCAACACCTAAAGTAGTTCTCTTAAAGGTGGACGGTTACATACAATAGTTCTCTTAAAGGTAGACGGGTACATACACTACAATCCTCCCTTTTTAGCTTACAACATACTGATTCCCCATTAAACATACATTATAACATATATACAACTTTATGCAAGACAGTTCACAGATTCAGTCTCTCTGGAGGTTTCCGGACTCTGTCTGGATAACGCCTCGGTGGTGTCGTAACTCCCGGCGGGGTAGTAGGTGCTTCTGGCAAGGTCGATTCGGCTTGAAGGACAGTGTCAGGTTCATCTGATTCCAGTATTACCAGATCGGAGGTAGGTGTTCTGGGTATCTCTGTCTCAACATTAACCGTGTAAGGTGGTGGAGTAGGTTGGCCATTTGTGGCTGACCCTATGATCTGGTCAACATGGCGCCTTATTATACTGTCCCCAATGTCCACCGTATACATCAACGGCCCTAGCCTTTTTCCAATAGTTCCAGGCTGCCATTTCTCGGTACGGTAGTCCCGGGCCAAAACTTGTTGACCTATCTGAAAAGATCTAGTTGGCCTTTCATTCATGCCCTGGAATTGCCGGTTCTCTACGTCCCTTCTGACGTTTGGCTTAATCAAATCCAGCCGGCATCTTAGTCGTCTATTAAAAAAACATCATGGCGGGAGTTTGATTTGTGACCGCATGTGTTGCATTCCTGTACGCCAACAAGAAGCTATCCACCTTATGTTGTAAGTTAATGGCTTCATTACCCATGGCCTTTATGGCCTTCTTGAAGGTCTGGACAAACCTTTCAGCCAATCCATTGGAGGCGGGATGGTATGGGGCTGACGTGTAGTGCTTAACCCCATTGCTCTTTAAGAATTTCTTGAATTCTTCGGACACAAATTGCGGTCCATTATCAGAACAGATCTGTTCCGGCAGCCCATTCCTAGCAAACATGGTCCTTAACACTGTGATGGTTTTTTCCGTGGTGGTGGTGGACATCTTTATTACCTCCGGCCACTTGGAGTGTGCATCCACCGCTATTAGAAACATTGAGTCCATAAATGGACCAGCAAAGTCGATGTGTACCCTTTGCCAAGGAGATGAGGGCCACTCCCATGGATGCAGAGGAGCCTGTGGTGGCGCGTTTTGGACCTTCTGGCATCCTAGACAGCTCTTAGTGATTTCTTCAATGTCCCCATCAATGCCTGGCCACCACACAAACGCTCTTGCTAGGTTCTTCATTTTCACTCCACCCAGATGTCCCTCGTGCAGCTCCTTTAACACCTTCTGTTGAAGTTTGGGTGGAATCACCACTCTAGATCCACACATCAGGGTTCCTCGACACACTGACAGCTGTTCTTTTCTCTGCGAAAATGCTGGCAGCGTTGGTTCGCCCTGTGCTGGCCATCCCTCCACCGTTAAATCATAGACTCGTGAGAGAGTCGGGTTGTTTCGTTTTCGATCATCGAATTTGTTACTGGTAGACATTCCACTATGGATGAGTGGAACATCTCTACCGGGTCCACTGTAGTCGCTTCTTCTATTATCGGCAATGGCAAGCGCGATAACCCATCAGCATTTCCATGCTGTTTGGACCTTTTGTATTCGATGTCATATTGGTGTGCCCCAAGTAACACGGACCACCTCTGTAACCTTTGCGCTGTCATGGTGGAAACGGCCTTGTTAGGGTTGAATATGGACACCAACGGCTGGTGGTCTGTCAGTAATGTGAACTTCTTGCCCTGCAGGTAATGATTGAATTTCTTTACGCCCCACACAAGGCTGAGGGCCTCCCTATCTATTTGAGCATAATTTCGCTCCGCGGAGGTCAATGATCGGGACGCGAATGCCACTGGCCTTTCCGAGCCATTTGGTAACTTGTGTGAAAGTACCGCTCCAATTCCATAGGGGGAAGCATCACAAGCTAGACGAAGAGGTAACGTTGGGTTGAAATGAGCCAACACTTCTTCAGGGGTAATCGACGCCTTGCTTCTGCGAAAGGCCTTTTTACATTCCTCACTCCACTTCCATGGTACTTCTTTCCGCAACAGAGCATTCAGCGGATGCAGCACCGTGGATAGATTCGGCAGAAACTTGTGATAATAATTAATCAACCCCAAGAATGATCTTAACTGTGATACGTTTTCCGGAGCGGGGGCCTTCACGACAGCTTCTATCTTGTCAGGTGACTTGTGCAGCCCCTCTCGGTCAATGACATGACCGCAGTACGAGATCCGTTTTTGGAAGAACTCACATTTCTTGCGATTAACTCGAAGGCCATATTCCTTCAACCGAGTGAGCACCAGTTTCAAATTTGTGAGGTGTTCTTCCTCGTCTTCTCCCGTAATCAGGATATCGTCTAAGTAACACTGCGTGCATGGAATTCCTTGTAATACCTGCTCCATGGCCCTCTGCCAAATTGCTGGAGCCGAAGCTACCCCAAAAACCAGTCTATTATAACGATACAAGCCTCTGTGTGTGTTGATGGTGAGGTACTGACGCGACTCTTCCTCGACTTCCATTTGCAAGTATGCCTGTGCCAGGTCTATCTTGGTGAAGTGTTTCCCTCCAGCCAACGAAGCAAAGATATCTTCAATCCGCGGAAGCAGGTATTGTACCGTGTGAAGCACCGGATTCACTGTGATCTTGAAGTCTCCGCAGATGCGGACCTTCCCCGGTCCCCCTGGCTTGTTACTTGGTGAAGACTTCATGACGGGAACAATGGGCGTGGCCCACTCACTCCAGTCCACTTTTGACAGTACCCCTGATCGTTCAAGTTCTTCCAGTTCTGCCTCCACAGCAGGTCGTATCGCGTAAGGTACCGATCTGGCTTTGAAAAATTTTGGGCTTGCATGTTCTGCAATCTTAACCTTTGCTTTAATTCCTCGCAGTGTTCCCAGTCCTTGCTGGAATACCTCTTTAGCTTCGTCTAATATTCTGGACAACCGTTCAGGTTTGACATCTTCCTTTCCGGAATCTACCGTCATGGTGTTTAGTGAATGCCAGTCTATCTTTATTTTCCTGATCCACTCCCGTCCCAGAAGTGGTGGACCTCCCTCAGGCAACACATACAGGTCCATCCTTTGGTGCTCTTTGTCCTTGTATCTCACCTTGACTTCTATCTTTCCGATGGGGTATACTTTGTGCCCCGTGTATGTCTTCAATACTAGTTCCGTATCCCGTAGGGGAATATGCTTGAATAACTTTTTATAATCATGCTTATTCATGACCGTCAACACCGATCCGGTGTCCACTTCCATTTTCACTTGGACTTTTGCAATCTGTAGTGTGATCCAGATAGCTTGTCGGTCAGCTTCATTACTCACATTGTGAATTCTCAGACTATCCAGTTCCTTGCAGTTGGAGTGTGAGTCTGAATTCTGTTCTTCCGGACTCTTCCTAGTCACCTCATGTACCTTCCTGTACCTCTTTTGTGGTGACTCGTTATTGTTGGTCTTCTTTCCTGATCGGCATACCTTAGCTATGTGACCGAGCTTGCCACATTTCCTACATTCCTGGTTTTTAAACCAGCATTGGTTCTGGTCGTGTGTTGTCTTCCCACAACGATAGCATTTCATTGTACCCGAAGTAATTTGCTGCACCCTGAGTGCCGCTGCCTTTAGCTGCATTTCCGCCGTTCCTTTCGCTGCGGCTTCGTTCGATGCAGCAATAAGGACAGCCTTCTCAAGTGTAAGATCGTTCTCTTCGAGCAGTCGTTTTTGTGTTTCTTCCTTCGACATTCCGCACACGAATTTGTCTCGCAATGCCTCTGTCAGATTCCCTCCAAACTGGCAGTGTTCCGCTAGTCTACGCAGTTCGACCAAGTATTCTGCGTTGCTTTCATCTTTCCTTTGCGTTCTCGCATAGAATTTGAATCGTTCCGCCAACATCAACGGTGTGGGGTTCAAGTGATCCTTCAGAACAGCCACAATATCATCGAAAGTCTGATCCGCCGGTTTAGCTGGTGATAGTGGATGCTTCAAGAGCCCGTATGTCTTCGCGCCCATCGAGTTTAGCAAGGTTATAGCTTTGTCATCTTCTTCTATTTTATTGGCCTCACAATAGATCTCAATGCGTTCCACATACGTGGCCCAGTCTTCTACCTCGGAATTAAAATCGTTGATGTTACCACGCTTAGGCATCTTCCTCTCTTCCTGATAACACCACGAATTATTTCTTTAAATTTTCTTTTTTTTTTCCAAGATGGCGGTTCCCGCGAAAATGGCGGTTTCCCGCGCTTATCTTCTCTCCCCGCCCACTTCAATGGCAGTTTCCCGCTTCTGTCGTCTTCTCCGCCTAATGGCGGCTTCCCGCGTTTCTTCCCCTGGCGGGAGGGGTACACTTTCCCCACGGGCGACGGCCGCTGGCTTTCAGGTTCACAGCCTGCGCGTCGGCTTCAGTACTTTCCCTTTTCTCGGCAGGGCAACCGGCGCTGGGTACACCCCGTTGACGGCGAACAGTTTCAGCCGCTGGGCTGGCTCTCGCTCAGTTCCCCTTGCTCGGGCTCTGTCTCTCTCCCGCTCGCTCGGCTCCCAATCGCGCCTCCCAGCCCTCTCGCAGTCCGGTGCTTCCCTCCCCGGCTGCGGCTGAGTTTTTATATCTTCCCGCGCCTACGTTCCCGGTCGCAGCGCTTCGTGGCTTCGGTCGCTGCCCGGCCTTTTTCGCCGGTCGCGGTCTAGCTGTCTCACGACGCCGTTGCGTCCCCAGCCTGTCTGTACCGCGGCTTCCTTGCTCCACGCTGCCCCAGTCTCAGCGCCTCTGGGCCCGACTTCTGTCCGGCTCCTTTCCCCCTCGACCGTGGTCGAGTGCACTGCCCTTATCCTCCGGTTATTCTTTCTACTTTTCCCTTACTCACAGTCACCGTGGCCGGCTTGCTTCTCGTGCTGATCGGCTCACTCCTCACCGTGGCAGAAGGGACAGTCAGTGCCTGTTGCTGATGGAAGTCTTCGTCTCTGAATTCTTCCTCCTTTCCAGCTCTGTAGACTCGAGTTTTCTCCCAGCAGAATGACGAGGGCGGTTGCCTCTTCTCGACGCTCGTTAACTGCTTCGGAAGTATTGTTGCCGCAGGGTACGATCGGACTCGTCGCCACTGTAAAGTCTGTGGGTTGTTTAGTTAATTAATACACAGACTCCAAGAGTAACTTAAAACAGGACTTTACTATTCGAAGGTCAGGGCGAATCTGCCCAATAAACCTGACACAGCACTTATATACCGGTGTGGTCACCGTCGGTATTACAGTATACAGAAGCCAACAAAGTAGTGCAACACCTAAAGTAGTTCTCTTAAAGGTGGACGGTTACATACAATAGTTCTCTTAAAGGTAGACGGGTACATACACTACATTTCTGACTGGAAATACTCAATTGCCAAGGCTTTCCACATGCTGGAAATCAATTGGCCAATTGAGTTAAAATTGCATCAATCTCACAGACCCATTTGGAATCGTGTGGGAATCACTAAATTCGGGGAAGCCACCAATTCCCCACACCCGAGATAAAATCGACCCCTAAGGGTTCAGGGCAGCTACTCAGGCTGGCAAAAGGTGGGAAGTTGTGTTCCACAAGGATCAGTGCTGGGACAACTGTTGTTCACGATTTACATAAATAATTTGGACTCGGGAATCGGGAGTACAATGTCTAAATTTGCGGACGGCACCAAATGGTGGGAGATGTAGTTAATACAAAGAAAGAATGCGACAAAATACAAGACGGCATTAATAAGCTTGCAGAGTGGATGTTTAAGGTTAATAAGACCATAAAAAAAAGCAAACCAAGCACTGGGGTTCATTTATAGAGAGATAGAATTGAAAAGCAGGGAAGTCATGTTAACCTTGCCTACACCACACTTGGAGCACTATGCACAGTTCTCATCTCCATATTATAAAAAAGGATATAGAGGCATTGGAGAAGGTGCAAAAAAGATTCACAAGGATGATACTAGAACTGAGAGGTAATAAACTATCAGGAAAGACTTAACAGGCTGTGGCTCTTTTCTCTCAAAAATAGAAGGCCGAGGGGGTGACCTGATAGAGGTCTTAAGATAATGAAAGGATTTGATAGGGTAGATGTGGAGAAAATGTTTCCACTTGTGGGGGAGACCAAAACTCGGGGCCATAAATTTAAGATAGTCACTAATAAATCCAACAGGAAATTCAGAAGAAACTTCTTTACCCAACAAGTGGTAAGAATGTGGAATGCGCTTCCACAAAGCGTAGTTGAGGCAAATAACAGATGCATTTAAGGGGAAGCTAGATAAGCACATGAGGGAGAAAGGAATAGAATGGTATGCTGATAGGGTTAGATGAAGAGGGGTAGGAGGAGGCTCGTGTGGAGAATAAATGCTGGCATAGACCAGTTGGGTTGAATGACTTGTTTCTGTGCTGTATACTCAATGTAACTCGATCCCACTATTCCAGCTGCTTTTTATTTCTTGCTGCACTGGTTTCACTTGCTTGAATTCATGGTTCTGGAGGCTTGAGGTTATTTGCTGTGTTTCTATTAGTGAATTTATAATAAAACGAGTGCAGTAAGAAGTAAGAAGCAACCTATATCAAGGGACAGTACAACGCATTTGTCTTTTTAATTTGCAAATTTGCAATAAGGAAGCTAGGGTGAAGATAGCAGAAGCCATGACCACAATCTTTTAATCCTCCTTGGATATGGCAGTGGTGCCAGAGGACTGGAGGATTGCAAATGTTACATTCCTGTTCAAAAAAGGAGAGGGATCAACCTGGTAACTATAGGCTAATCAGTCTAACGTCAGTGGTGGGAAAACTACTAGAGATCATTGTCAAGGACAAAATCAATTCACACTTGGAGAAGCATGGGTTAATAAGAGACAGCCAGCACAGATTTGTTAAAGGTAAACCATGGCTGACTAACCTGATTGAGTTATTTGATGAAGGTAGTGCAGTAGATACGGACTTTCAAAAGGCATTTGATAAAGTACCTCAAAACAGACTTGTTCAGAAAATAGAAGCACATGGTATTAAAGGGACGGTGGTAACTTGGGTATGTTAATGGCTAAAGGATAGGAGGCAGAGAGTAGTGGTGAATGGATGTTTTTCTGACTGGAGAGAAGTATGCAGTGAGGTTCCCCAGGGGTCAGTATTAGGACCATTGCTTTTCTTGTTATATATAAATGACCCGGACATGGGATGGACTGGCGAAATGGGCATACACATGGCAGATTCAATTTAATGCGGATAAGTGTGAAAATATGCACTTTGGCAGAAACAACATGGAGAAGCAGTATAATCTAAATGGTACTATTTTGAGGAGGATGCAAGACCAGAGGGATTTGGGGTGCATATTTACAAATCCTTGTTGATAAGGCAGTTAAGAAAGTGTCTGGGATACTTGGCTTTGTAAATAGGGGCATTGAATACAAAAACAAGGAAGTCATGCTAAACCTTTACAAATCACTGGTTAGGCCTCAGCTGGAGTATTGTGTACAATTCTGGGCACTACACTTTAGGAAGAATGTCAAAGCCTTAGCGAGGGTACTGAAGAGGTTTACTAGGACGATACCAGGGATGAGGAACTTCAGTTACATATAGAGATTGGAGAAGCTGGGATTATTCTCGTTAGCGCAGAGAAGGTTAAAGGAAGACCTAATAGAGGTATTCAAAATTATGAGGGGTTTTAATAGAGCAAGTAGGGAGAAACTGTTTCCTCTGGCAAGTGGATCGATAAACAGAGGTCATAGATTTAAAATAATTGGGAAAAGAACTAGATGGCAAATGAGAAGAAATTATTTCACACAGAGGGTTGTTATGATCTGAAAGGGTGGTGGAATCAGATTCCATAGGAAGATTCGAAAGGCAATTGGACATGTATGTCTATGTTCTCCGGAAGTCTTTTATTATCCTGCTTACTATTTACTATGTTTTCCAAGGTTCTCTGACGCTGCACTGGAGGCCTTGGTGGAGAGGAGGAGAGAGGTCCTCTATCCACAGGGGGCCAGGAGGCCCTTCCGACAAACTTCGTGAAGGCAGTGGGAGCAGATAAGCATTGCGGTCTGTGGTATCTTGAGCTGGCCATAGATGGAGACAGACACAGGTTAACTCTGTAACATGGTTTAATCAACCCTTGCACATAAAAGCTTCTGCCATGAGGCAGCATAAACAAAGAGTACCACAGTACAGATCAGACTTAACTCAGGAGAGCAATTGCCATAGCACCACCTGGTGGATCAGGTTACTCATAACCTCCCAGGTTACTACACTCCTCCCCCCTTAAGATTGCCGTATGCAATTCTTAAACAATAACCCTTACTAGGTACTACGTTTTAATTAACCAGTATGCTCTAACCATGGTTAACCCCTGACTAATTTAACAGGTTTGTATTTTTTGTCTCAACCTTGCTTTTGAGATCTGGGTGTATCAGGTCTAACGTGCACCGCAACTTTCTCCCCATCATCAACTCAGCCGGAGAAAGCCCCGTGGTAGCTTGGGGTGTTATATGATAACTAAACCAGGCTCTATTGAGCTTGGTCTCCAGGGTGTCACCTGAGCTCTTCCTCATGAGCTCCTTAAAAGTCTGCACGGCTCGCTCAGCTAACCCATTTGAGGCTGGGTGATATGGAGCCGAGGTGACATGTGTGATTCCATTCCTTACCATGAATTCTTTGCTCCCTTCACTAACAAAACACTGTGCATTGTCAGATACAATCATTTCTGGAATACCATGCGTGCTGAAGCTGTTCCTGAGACAATTCAGTGTGGCATCAGTCATTGCAGAGCTCACTGGATAAACGTCGATCCACTTTGAGTGAGCGTCAACCAGCACCAAAAACATTTTGCCCATAAAAGGTCCCGCATAGTCTATGTGAATTCTCCTCCAGGGTTTGCTGGGCCACTCCCAGGGATGGAGTGGTGCCCCGGCAGGTGCTTTCCTCTGTTCCTGACATATAGTGCATGACTTTACCTTTGACTCAATTTCAGCATCCAAGTTAGGCCACCACAGGTAGCTCCTAGCCAGTCCTTTCATTCTAGTCATTCCTGGGTGTGATTGATGCAACTGTTCCATCAAAGTAGAGCGTCCCCGCTCTGGGACTATGATGCGTGCTCCCCATAGCACACATCCATCTTGGACACTGAGCTCGTGCTGTCTCTGTCTGTACGGCGCGAACTCCGGTCCCTCACGGTGATCTGGCCAGCCTTTCAACACATACTCACGGACCCTTGACAGAACGGGGTCCTTGGCTGTCCAGCCCTGGATTTGCGCTGAAGTCATCAGGGGACTGATCTCCTGATCCAGCATCAGGACGTGCTCCTCAGGGAAAGTACTGCGAGGAGATTTTGAGAGGGGCAGGTGGCTGAGAACATCTGCATTCCCGTTTTCCTTGCCGGCTCTGTACGTGATCACATATTCATAGGCTCTTAGTATTACTGCCCATCTCATTATTCTCTGTGATGCCATTTGAGGCACCGCTTTCATCTCATTCAGTAAGCTAATAAGAGGCTTGTGGTCAGTACTGATTATAAACTTCCTCCCATATATGTACTTATGGAATTTCTTTACTCCAAATATAATGGCCAACCCCTCTTTATCAAGCTGTGAATAGTTCTTTTCCGCAGCTGTGAGCGTGCGTGAAACAAACCCGATCGGCCTTTCTGCTCCATCTGGCATGCGGTGGGCCAACACTGCCCCCACTCCATAGGGTGATGCGTCGCAGGACATTATCAGCTCCTCCTTCTCGTCGTAATGCACCAACACCCTGCTGGACTGAAGTAGCTCCTTTGACTGCTGAAACGCTTTCGCTTGCTCTGGCCCCCAACGCCATGGCTCCTCCTTTCTCAGCAGTTTGTGCAGGGGTGCCAGCAGCATTGATAAGTTTGGAAGAAACCGGTTATAATAATTCAGGAGCCCTAGATAGGCTTTCAGTTCAGTCAGTGAGGTGGGTGCAGGTGCATCCTGCACTGCCCGCACTTTCCCTGGTAATGGATGGAGGCCTGTGGCATCCACCCGATGTCCCAGGAATGTAACTTCCTTCTCCATGAAACTACACTTACTCCGTTTCAGGCGTAGCCCCGCCTCTTCCAGCCGCTGTAGCACTTTGTCCAGTGTTTTTAAGTGATCCTGATCATCACTTCCTGTTAGCTGAATATCATCTAAGTACACGGCCACCTTTGGAATGCCCAGCAGAATGCCCTCCATAGTCCGTTGGAATATTGCTGGGCTAGAACTGACACCAAATGGTAACCTGGCATACGTGAACAGCCCCTTGTGCGTGTTCAGTGTGACAAACTTTTTTGATTCTTCATCTAGCAATATCTGCTGATACGCATGACTCATGTCCAGTTTGCTGAATTTTTCTCCCCCAGCGAGCGATGTTAACATGTCCTCCATTCTCGGAATGGGGTACTGTTCCAGTGATGATACTCTGTTCACTGTTAACTTATAGTCACCACACACCCTTACGTTACCATCGGGCTTCAATACTGGGACTATTGGTGCCGCCCAGTCTGAAAATTTCACTGGTTCTATTACTTTGTCCCTTAGCAGGCGATCTAGTTCCGCCTCAACCTTGGTTTTCATTGCAAAAGGTACCGACCTTGGTTTAAAGAAACGAGGCGTGGCATCACTGGCCACATGAATCTTGGCTGTGGCTCCCCTTAAGGTGCCCAGTTCGTCCTTGAACACTAACTCATGCTTCATCAGCACTTCTTGCAGTGCCTCTGTACTGTCCTCCATTTTATTCATTGCCTGCCAGTACACACTCAACTCACTGATCCACCCTCGCCCTAACAGGTTTGGCCCTGACCCTGCTACCACTACCACCGTAAGCTCTTTGGTAACTCCTTTGTGTTCCACTTGTACTTCGGCCGCCCCCAAAATGTCCACCTTCTGTCCTGTGTAGGTTTTGAGACTAATGGGGCATGTACCTAGCTCTGGTACTTTTGCTTCCCCCCATAGCTTGGCATACTCAGTCTGTGACATTATGGTTACACTACATCCGGTGTCAATCTCGAACTTTACTTGACCTCCGTTCACTATCAAATACTGAGTGAGAGGGGGTACGTTGGGCCTTGAAGTGTCTATACTGTATACAGTGAAAACCGACTCACTAGACTCTTCCTCCTCTTGTATGTAATTTGCCCGCTTTGTGTACTTCTCCCTCCCCCCTTTTGCATGCTTTGTCCCTTTAGCACTGCTTCTCTCACTCACTGCCCTTTTACAGACTTTCTTTAAGTGCCCTATTTTTCCACAATTGTGGCACTTTGCCTTTGCAAACCTGCAGTCCTTTGCATAATGGCTCGTCCCGCCACATCGGTAGCAATCCCCAACCCCGACTGGTGGACTTTTCGCGCCAGCTTCCATCTTGAAAACAGCTCCTCCCCCTGGTTTACTCCATTTCTCCTTGCTCATACTGTTTAAGTCCTTAATGTCCTTGTTAGCCGTCTCCATGGCTTGTGCTTTTTTAAGTGCCGTCTCAAACGTTAATCCTTCTTCTGACAGCAACCTTTGCTGTATACTGTCGTCGTTAACTCCGCATACTAGTCTGTCCCTTAACATGACTGTGAGCGCATTTCCAAAATTACAGTCCTGTGCGAGCTTCCGAAGCTCCTCCACATACTCAGTAATGCTTTCTTCCGGCCTCCTAATCCTCGAATTGAATTTCCATCTCTACTATTTCACCAGGTTTCAGATTGAAATGATTCTTTAGTAGACTCACCAACTCGTCAAAAGATTTTTCTCCTGGCCGCTCCGGGCTCAGCAGATTCCTCATCCGTGTATAGGTTTGCGCTCCCACACAACTCAGTAAAATGGCCCTTTTCTTTTCAGCACTGTCCACCTCGTTTGCCATAAAGAAATGGCTCAGTATTTCAATATACTCCTCCCAAGACTGCGACTTGCTGTCAAAAGGTACCACGGAGCCTACCGTTCCTGCCATCCTTGGAGTCCGGTCACTTTATCCAAAAAATCAAACTCCGTTTCGACTCCCGCGGCCTAGCCTCGTGCTATTCCGACTAGTTTGCTAACCAACCCGAGCACCTCTTCCGAATACTCCAAAACTCTTCCGTCCTTTATTCTCGTCGCCATATGTGGTATCTTGAGCTGGCCATAGATGGGGACAGACACAGGTTAACTCCGTAACATGGTTTAATCAACCCTTGCACATAAAAGCTTCTGCCATGAGGCAGCATAAACAAAGAGTACCACAGTACAGATCAGACTTAACTCAGGAGAGCAATTGCCACAGCACCACCTGGTGGATCAGGTTACTCATAACCTCCCAGGTTACTACAGGTCAATGCCAGAAGTCAAGCCCCGAGGACCTGGCTGCAGTGCCACAAGAAGTTTATTACCTCACGTGTGGTCAAGGTCAATGAATTCATTTTCAAATGCCATATCCCACCAACTGCACCACTAGCCTCACTCACTGCTCAATGCACCACAGCCCCATCACTCACCTACCAACAATCTCTATCAATCACGACACGTACCTCACATTCAAAGTTTCACCTCACCCTCACACACTTAGCACTTTTGAAAGCTTCACACTCACATCTCACAACTTGCATACACTGCTAGCTATTCAACCATGACATGCACATCACCCAAACACATTGCACCACATTCACTGACACACTTTGCTCTCTTTTGCAGGATAAGTCGGCACATAACCGGACGCAGCAGAAGCTAACCGGCAGGGGACAGGCACGGCTGCATGTCCTTACCCCAATGGAGGAAACCGTGGTCGTCATCATTGGAGTGGCCATCGCTGAGGCCTTGGCCAGCGGCGGGGCTGAAACCATCGAAGATGACAGTATCCTCATACCTAATCCTCCTGCTCACACCCCACTTCCTCCTCATCCCACAATCTCTTCTGATTTACAAGCTGCACGTGGTGTAAGCATGCACCTCTTGCTTCCCCCTCCCCTCACCACAACCCTACCCTTGTGTCTTTCTCCTTTCAGATACCCAAGAACTGCAATATGGCCAGGCAATGGCAGGGGAACAAGAACTGGAAGAGGAAGAAGGCAGCGATGTTGAAGACAGCACCATCACATGATTTCACACTCGCAGCCAACAGCTCAGATACTGACACTCCACGAAATTTAGAAGATAGTTTGGAGGCGGGATCTGCACATGGTGAGACACCGGGCATGAGTGGCCTGCAGCCAGGGCAGGGAACAAGGGTAGTGCAGGTCCCAGTTCCCTGAAGGGTGAGGTTGCACATAAGTTCTGCTGCAGAGGACTCAGATGAGCATTTCGATAGGGCGGGCTACAGAAGAAGGCTGCAGGGTATGCAGAATGAAATGCTTGGTGCATTGGCAGGCCTGCCAGAAAACCTGCGTGCAATGTCAAGGAGCATGGAGGCGTCCAGCACAGGGCTTTGTGCAGATCTTGGAGCCCATCCTTTCTGGCATGGAAGTGGTGGCCAACTTCATTTGCACACTTATGGACCCAACCATGATGCAGTGTCTGATGGCCAATGTCTCAGCTTCCATTGCAGCACAAGCAGAAGCCACTCAATGGCTGGGTGCTGCAGTGGAAGCTCAGACTTATGTCATGTAAGCTGAGTTTGCTGCCGTGCGAACTCAGACTGCTGCCATCATGGCTGCGGATACTAGTGTTGAAAGGGGATTGCAGGGTGTCACAGCAATCAAGCAATCTGTCTTCCAGCAGATTACTAGGATTGCTGAGGTGGCGCCCTGGGGGAATGGTAGTGGCTCTGTGGAACACAAACCTGCTGTCCTCTCTCAGGATGACAGCATCGTTTTGTGTGTAACAACAAAGCATGTGGCAGAAAGAAGACTGAAAAAGGAGAATGTGTATTGTGTGGTTGAAAGTCACTACCCTCGGGAATTAATGGAATAGTTCTTAGTTTTCATAACCATGTTTGCCTACATAACAATAGTCACTGCATTCCAAAGTAATTAATTGTACGTGAAGCACATTTGAGACTTTTGTGAGAGACTAGGTAAGGTGATGAAAAATGTAAGACTTTTGCGTGGAAACATTTGCGCCACACAAGTGCCAGGTAATGACTATCTCCAACAAGCAAGAGCCTAACCACCGCCCCTTGACATTCAAAGGCATTACCATCACCGAATCCCTCACCATCAACATCCTGGGGGTCACCATTGACCAGAAACTTAACTCGATCAACCACATAAATACTGTGACAACAACAGTAGGTCAGAGGCTAGGTATTCTGCGGTGACTGTCTCACCTCCTGACTCCCCAAAGCCTATCCACCATCTACAAGGCACAAGTAAGGAGTGTGATGGAATACTCTCCACTTGCCTGGATAAGGGCAGCTCCAACAACACTCGAAGCTTGACACCATCCAGGACAAAACAGCCCGCTTGATTGGCACCCCATCCAACACCTTAAACATTCACTCCCTCCACCACTGGCGTTCCACAATGCTCTGCTCGATCTTCCTTGCTACAATGCTCCATCTCACCCTCAGTAAGCTCCCCACTGGAGTGGAGCTAATTTACAGAACAAACGGGAAACTGTTCAACCTCCGTCGCCTCCAGTCCAGATCCAAGGTCGTCCCATCCTCTGTCGTCGAATTACAGTATGCAGACGACGCTTGCATCTGCGCTCACTCGGAGGTCGAACTCCAAGCTGTTAGATCCGTGATTCTGAGAGTATGATGTTTTTCAATAACTACATGGATGCTGTAACTTAACAATCAACAGGTGTTTACTGGAGTAGGGTAGTCTCAAGACTGGAAGTACAGAGGCATGCTCAAGGCTTATATACAGGTGTGGTCACTGCCGGTACTACAGTATACAGGAGCTGTAAAAGTAGTTCTCTCTTAAAGGTACATACACTACAATTCCTCCCCTTTTAGATTAGCAGTACCCATAATATTCAAATAACAATTAACACTTTAACATGCACATTATACAGAAATAGTCTATTTATAGATTCAGTCTTTGGGGCGGTTTCCTGATCCTTTCTGGATAGCGCCTTTCCTGAGGTTTTTGTTCTTGGTGCGGAGGCGATTCTGGCCCCTTTTCGTCGGTTAGTTCATCAGTTTCCACTGCTACTGTTTCTGAAGTAGATGCTACCGGTATGTCGGGTTCATCCCCAGGTACGCGAGACATGGGGTTGACTCGTTCCTGTGACGTTAAGATCTGATCGACGTGGCGTCTCACAATGTTCTCCCCGACATCCACTGTGTACATTAATGGCCCCTGCCTTGTGCATATCGTTCCGGGTTGCCATTTCTCTGTTCGGTAGTCACGGGCCAAGACTGGTTGTCCTATATTGAAGCTCCTTGTCGGCTTCTCATTGATGTGCTGGAATTGTTTATCCTCAACATTTCTTCGCACATTTGGTCTGAGCAAATCCAGACGAGATCTCAACCTTCGGTTAAAGAACATCATGGCCGGGGTCTGGTTGGTAACTGCATGTGTTGCATTTCTGTAGGCTAACAGGAAATTGTTCACCTTATGCTGTAGTGGAATTTCATCGTCGCACATGGCCTTTATTGCCTTTTTAAAGGTTTGTACAAACCTCTCAGCCAATCCATTTGTGGCTGGATGATACGGGGCGGATGTGTAATGCCTTACCCCATTCCTTCTCATAAATTTCCGAAACTCTTTGGACACAAACTGTGGTCCATTATCAGAGCAAATCTGCTCTGGCAAGCCGTTCCTGGCAAATATGGTCCATAGGACTGCAATCGTTTTCTCTGTAGTGGTTGAGGACATTTTTATCACCTCAGGCCATTTCAAGTGAGCATCCACTGCTATTAAGAACATTAAGTCCATGAATGGACCAGCAAAATCAATATGCACCCGTTGCCATGGAGAGGAGGGCCACTCCCATGGGTGTAGAGGGGCATGTGGTGGTGCATTTTGGACCTTCTGGCATCCTGAGCAGCTCTTGGTTAGGTCCTCGATTTGTTGATTGATCCCGGCCACCACACACAAGCCCTAGCAAGGCTTTTCATTTTCACCCCTCCCACATGACCTTCATGAAGCTCATTTAGCACTCTCTCCCTTAACTTGGGTGGAATCACCACTCAGGATCCACACATCACTGTCCCCTGGCATACTGACAGCTGTTCTCTTCTGGATGAGAATGCTGGCAACAGTGAGTCGCCATGTGTTGGCCATCCCCTCACCGTCAAATCATATACCCGAGACAGTGTCGGATCATTGCGGGTCTCCTTCTCTATATCCGCGTTAGTTACTGGCAATCGTTCAATTATTGACGAATAAAATATCTTGATAGGGTCCACTGCTGGTGCTTCCTCCACAGTAGGCAGTGGCAGGCGTGATAGCCCATCAGCGTTTCCATGCTGTTTCGTGCCTTTATATTCTATTTCACAGAATTTCATATTGGTTCGCCCCTAGAAAGAGGGACCATCTTTGTAACCGTTGTGCAGTCATCACCGGAACGCCCTTCTTTGGATTAAAGGTGGAGACAAGTGGTTGGTGGTCAGTCAGCAAGGTGAACTTCTGCCCATGCAGATAGTGGTTGAATTTTTTTACTCCCCATACTAGGCTGAGGGCCTCCCTGTCAATCTGGGCGTAGTTGCGCTCGGCTGAGGTTAGTGACCGAGACGCAAAGGCTACTGGCCTCTCCAACCCGTCTGGGAATTTGTGCGACAGCACCGCTCCAATACCATAGGGTGATGCATCACATGCCAAACGAATTGGTAGTGCTGGGTTGAAATGGGCCAACACCTCTTTTGATGTGATCAATTCTTTGCACTTCTGGAAAGCTCGTTTACGTTCGTCATTCCACTTCCATGGTACCCCCGTTTGCAGTAGGGTGTTCAGTGGGTGTAGTACTGCAGACAAATTTGGTAAGAACTTATGGTAGTAGTTCACCAGCCCGAGGAACGACCTCAATTGTGACACATTTTCCGGTGCTGGAGCCTTGACTACTGCCTCAATCTTTTCAGGGGACTTATGTAACCCCTCTTCATCAATAACGTGGCCACAATACGAGATCTGCTTCTGGAAAAACTCGCACTTGTGGCGATTAGCTCGTAGCCCATATTCCTTTAATCTAGTGAGCACCTTCTCCAGGTTGGCGAGGTGATCACTGTCATTTTCGCCCATGACCAGGATGTCATCCAAATAACACTGGGTCCCTGGAATCCCTTGCAGGACTTGATCCATCGCCCTTTGCCAAATAGCCAGAGCCGATGCTACCCCGAACACCAGCCGGTTGTATTGGTAGAGACCTTTATGAGTGTTGATCGTGAGGTATTGTTTCGAGGCTTCTTCTACCTCCATTTGCAAGTACGCCTGGGCTAGATCAATTTTGGTGAAGCGTTTACCTCCAGATAGCGAGGCGAAAATATCCTCAATTCGTGGAAGCGGATATTGTACCGTGTGAAGGACTGGGTTCACTGTCACCTTAAAATCCCTACAGATGCAGACCTTCTTTGGTTCCCCAGGCGTATTACTCAATTACCTCTTCATTACAGGAACGATGGGTGTAGCCCACTCGCTCCAGTCTACTTTGGACAGTACTCCTGAACATTCCAACCCTTCCAGCTCTGCTTCGACGGCTGGTCGGATCGTATAAGGCACTGGTCTGGCCTTAAGAAACTTTGGGCTTGCATTTTCCTCTATTTTAATCGTTGCTGTTATGCCTTTTAGTGTTCCGAGTCCCTCCTGGAACACTTCTTTTGCGTCAGTTAGCATTTTTGACAGTCGTCCAGGTGTGACGTCGTCATCCTTTTTGGCCTCAACCTTCAGTGCCTGTATGGAATGCCAATCTAATTGTATCTTCCGGATTCATTCACGTCCTAGTAGTGGTGGTCCTCCATCTGGCAATACGTATATGTCCATTTTAGGTATTTCCTGGCCTTTGTATATCACTTTCACCCTTATTTTTCCTTTGGGGTAGACTTTTTGCCCCATGTACGTCTTCAAGACAATCTCTGTAGCTTTCAAGGGTATATGTGAAAATAGCTGCTTGTAGTCCCTTCGGTTTATGACTGTTAGGGCTGATCCTGTGTCCAATTCCATTTTCACTTGGACTCCGTCTATCTTGAGTGTGACCCAGATAGTCTGGTGATCCTCCATTTTGGTGACCTTATGTAGTTTCAGACAACCCAGCTCCTTGCTTCCGGAGTCTGTATCACTTTTCTGTTCGTCTGAACTACTGTCGATCACCTTATGTACCTTTTTGTAGTTCTCCTGTGGCGATTTCTTGCTGTTGGTTTTCTTCCTTGACCTGCAGACTCTTGCAATGTGTCCTGCTTTTCCACACTGTCTGCACACTTGGTCCTTGAACCAACAATCCTTCTGGTCGTGTGTTGTTCTGCCTCAGCGATAACACTTCCCTGTTCCATATGACATTTCATTGGTGCCATATTCTTGCGGTCTCCGTTGTATCTCTGCAGCGCCCCTTGCGGCTGCTTCGTGTGATACTGCCATGCTGAAAGCCTTGTCTAGCGTAAGATCCTTTTCTGATAGAAGCCGTTTCTGGGTTCCTTCACTTTGAAGCCCACACACAAACTTGTCCCTTAACGTATCTGCTAGTCCCACTCCAAACTGGCAGTGTTTCGATAGCTTGCGCAGTTCCGTTAAGTACTCAGCATTGCTTTCGTCTTTATGCTGGTTCCTTTTGTTGAACTTAAATCTTTCTGCTATCAGCAGCGGTGTGGGGTTTAAGTGGTCCTGTAGGATTTCTACTATGCTTTTGAAATTCTTATCCACAGGCTTCTCTGGGGTTATTAGGTTTCGCACTAAGCCATAAGTTTTTGCACCCATGGAATTTAACAAAACCAGTGCTTTCCTAGCATCTGGCACTTCATTCGCCCTGTAGTACACCTCAATGCATTCCACATATGTCGCCCAATCTTCGACTTCATTGTCGAACTTAGAGATACTGCCACTCTTCGGCATCCCTGGGTGTGATTTAACTGTCAAAAATGGTGTCCCCCGCGCTCCCCCTTCTCCGCTGGCACAAAATGGCATCTCCCGCGCTATCCTTTCTTCCCGCGCTCGCCCTTCTTCTCTGCTGCGGCTTCTAAAAATGGTGTCTCCCGCGCTCTTCCTTCTTCTCCGCGCTCAATGGCGTCTCCCGCGCTCTCCCTTCTGCTCCCCGCGGACACTGTTCAGCCCTTGAGCCTTGGCTGTGCTCTGCGCGTTTTCCTGTGCGCCTTTCCCGTTTCCGCCGCTCGGTCCTGAACCCGGCTACTGCTTTACCCTCTCTCTCTCTGTTTTGTTTTTCCTCGACGCCGCTCGGTTTTCAACTCCCGGCTGCGCCCTGTGCGCTTCACCCTCTCTCTTACCCCGTCGACGCTGCTCGGCTTTTTCTCTGCCGTCGGTCAGCTCCAGCCGCCGCTGTCCGGGAAGGGTCTGCGCTGTACCTGTTGCCAGTCTGTTGCTGGATCGTTGTGGCTGGGGAACCAAGCCCGGCTCTCAACAGCCTCCCCTGCGATGTTCACTCTCTGCCGAACGACTGGGCGGTTGCTCGTGGTCGACGCCCGTGCTTCTGGCCTTGACTTTCTTCCACCGCCCTCCCGGAGCGAATCCTTGAAGGGAAATGCAGAGTTGCAGGTAGATTCGAATCGACACTCGTCGCCACTGTTAGATCCGTGATTCTGAGAGTATGATGTTTTTCAATAACTACACAGATGCTGTAACTTAACAATCAACAGGAGCTTACTGGAGTAGGGTAGCCTCAAGACTGGGAGTACAGAGGCATGCTCAAGGCTTATATACGGGTGTGGTCACTGCCGGTACTACAGTATACAGGAGCTGTAAAAGTAGTTCTCTTTTAAAGGTACATACACTACACAAGCCATCGTCAACACCTTCACCGAAGCGTACGAGAGCATAGGCCTTACACTAAACGTCCATAAGACAAAGGTCCTCAACCAACCTGCCCCCACCACACAGTACTGCCCCCCAATTATCAAAATCCACGACAAGGCCTTGGACAACGTGGACCACTTTCCATACTTGGGAGCCTACTGTCAACAAGGGCAGACGTTGACGATGAAGTCCAACACCGCCTTCAGTGTGCCAGTGCAGCCTTCGGTCGCCTGAGGAAGAGAGGGTTTGAAGACCAGGATCTCAAACCCGGTGTCATGAATCTTATCATGACTCATGAAGTAACACTGGGCGGCCAGCTGGTGGCGCCGTCCAAGGAGTATAAATACTTGGGCGTGGGCCCAGCTTGCTCAGGATGTTTCTGTAACCAGGAACTAGTGATGTAACTAGAAATCTCATGGTTTTGAAACAGTTTATTAAAGCCTTGTTTTATACTCAAACCAAGTGCTCAGTAGTCTTTTTACATCACCCGGCTCTAAGCTCATGGTCTACAGGGCAGGAGTGATACCCGCCCTGCTGTATGCCTCAGAGACATGGACCATGTACAGCAGGCACCTCAAAGCACTGGAGAGGTACCACCAATGCTGCCTCCGCAAGATCCTGCAAATCCATTGGCAGGATAGGCGCACCAACGTCAGTGTTCTTGCTCAGGCAACATCTCCAGCATCGAAGCTCTGACCACGCTCAATCAGCTCTGATGGATGGGTCACATTGTCTGCATGCCCGATACGAGACTCCCAAAACAAGCGCTTTACTCGGAGCTCCGGCACGGCAAGAGAGCCCCAGGTGGGCAGAGGAAACGCTTCAAGGACACCCTCAAAGCTCCTTGAAAAAGTGTAACATCCCCACCGACACCTGGGAATCTCTGGCCCAAGACCGCACAAAGTGGAGGAGAAGCATCCAGGAAGGCGCCGAACAACCTCGAGTCTCTTTGCCAGGAGCAAGCGGAAGCCAAGCGCAGGCAGCGCAAGGCGCGCACGTCAACCCAAGCAACCCCCCCCCACCCGCCCCTTCAACCACCGTCTGCCCCACCTGTGACAGAGACTGTAGGTCCCGCATTGGACTAATCAGTCACCTGCAAACTCTTTTTTAACGTGGAAGCAAGTCATCCTCGGTTCCGAGGGACTGCCTAAGAGAGAGACCGTGGCTGCAGTGTGTACCATCTACAAGATGCACTGCAGCAATTCGCAAGGCTTCTTCGGCAGCATCTCCCAAACCCGCGACCTCTACCACCTAGAAGGACAAGGGCAGCAGGTGCATGAGAACACCACCACCTCCAAGTTCCGCTCCAAGTCACACACCAGTCTGACTTGGAAGTATATCACCGATCCTTCATCATCGCTGGGTCAAAATCCTGAACTCCCTACCTAACAGCACTGTGGGAGTACCTTCACCACACGACTGCAGCGGTTCAAGAAGGCGGCTCACCACCCCCTTCTCAAGGGCAATTAGGGATGGGCAATAATGTTGGATTTGCCAGCACCACCCACATCCCATGAACGAATAAAACAAAATCAAAGTTGAAGTGAGACTGTTTGCAAGAAGGATGGCAACCTGCAGACATTTGATTGGGAGGAGCAGAGGAGAAAAGAGCATGATGAAGTCATAAGTTATTTACAGCCAACATGTTTATAAACAACTGACTGATCAGAAGAGTACACACACCTTGAGTCAAAATATATTATTCCATCATAATTGCCTTGTTGCAAAGCTACTATTCGGCTAATAGAGGAGCATATATAGTGAAAATCGCCATCTCTTTCTCTACGCACACATATATACATTTGAATATATTATCATGATATATATAAAGCGGCTCTTCTGTCTGTCCATCTGTCCGACTGTC
>NW_028226475.1:0-37861 GCF_052327205.1 Somniosus microcephalus
GAATCATCCTGACACACACCCTGAATCATCCTCAGACACACCCTGAATCATCCTCACAGACACAATGAATCATCCCCACACTCTCCCTGAATCATCCTCACACTCACCCTGAAACATCCTCACACTCACCCTGAATCATCCTCACACACACACCCTGAAACATTCCCACACACACCCTGAATCATCCCCACACACACCCTGAATCATCCTCACACACACCCTGAATCATCCTCACACACAACCTGAATCATCCCCACACACACACCCTGAATCATCCTCACACACACCCTGAATCATCCTCAAACACACACCCTGAATCATCCTCACACACACACTGAATCATCCTCACACACACAATTAATCATCCCCACACTCACCCTGAATCATCCTCACACTCACCCTGAATCATCCCCACACTCACCGTGAATCATCCTCCCACACACACCCTGAATCATCTTCACACACACCCTGTATCATCCTCACACACACACCCTGAATCATCCTCACACACACCCTGAATCATCCCCACACACACCCTATATCATCCTCACACTCACCCTGAATCATCCTCACACACACACCCTGAATCATCCACACACACACACCCTTAATCATCCCCACATACACCCTGAATCATCCTCACACACAACCTGAATCATCCTCAAACACACCCTTAATCATCCCCACATACACCCTGAATCATCCACACACACACCCTGAATCATCCTCACAATCATCCTGAATGATCCTCACACACACACCCTGAATAATCCTCACACACACCCTGAATCATCCTCACGCACACACCCTGAATCATCCTCAGACACACCCTGAATCATCCTCACACACTCCCTGAATCATCCCCACACACACCCTGAATCATCCTGACACACACCCTGAATCATCCTCAGACACACCCTGAATCATCCTCACAGACACAATGAATCATCCCCACACTCTCCCTGAATCATCCTCACACTCACCCTGAAACATCCTCACACTCACCCTGAATCATCCTCACACACACACCCTGAATCATTCCCACACACACCCTGAATCATCCCCACACACACCCTGAATCATCCTCACACACACCCTGAATCATCCTCACACACAACCTGAATCATCCCCACACACACACCCTGAATCATCCTCACACACACCCTGAATCATCCTCAAACACACACCCTGAATCATCCTCACACACACACTGAATCATCCTCACACACACAATTAATCATCCCCACACTCACCCTGAATCATCCTCACACTCACCGTGAATCATCCTCCCACACACACCCTGAATCATCTTCACACACACCCTGTATCATCCTCACACACACACCCTGAATCATCCTCACACACACCCTGAATCATCCCCACACACACCCTGTATCATCCTCACACTCACCCTGAATCATCCTCACACACACACCCTGAATCATCCACACACACACACCCTTAATCATCCCCACATACACCCTGAATCATCCTCACACACAACCTGAATCATCCTCAAACACACCCTTAATCATCCACACACACCCTGAATCATCCTCACACACCCTGAAACATCTGCACACACAACCTGAATCATCCTCAGAAACACCCTGAATCATCCTCACACACACCCTGAATCATCCTCATACACACCCTGAATCATCCTCAGACACACCCTGAATCACCCTCACACACACCCTGATTCATCCCCACACTCACCCTGAATCATCCTCACGCTCACCCTGAATCATCCTCACACACACACCCTGAATCATCCTCAGACACACCCTGAATCATCCTCGCACACACCCTGAATCATCCTCACACACACCCTGAATCATCCTCGCACACACGTTGAATCATCCCCACACACAACCTGAATCATCCTCACACACCCTGAATCATCCTCACACACACACCCTGAATCATCCTCAGACACACCCTGAATCATCCTCGCACACACCCTGAATCATCCTCACACACACCCTGAATCATCCTCGCACACACCTTGAATCATCCCCACACACAACCTGAATCATCCTCACACACCCTGAATCATCCCCACACACAACCTGAATCATCCTCACACACCCTGAATCATCCACACACACACCCTGAATCATCCCCACACACACCCTGCATCATCCTCACACACACCTTGAATCATCCCCAAACACACCCTGAATCATCCTCACACACACCCTGAATCATCCCCACACACACCCTGAATCATCCTCACACACAACCTGAATCATTCTCAGACACACCCTGAATCATCCTCACACACACCTTGAATCGTCCTCACACACACCGTGAATCATCCCCACACACACACCCTGAATCATCCTCACTCACACCCTGAATCATCCTCACACACCTTGAATCATCCCCACACACACTCTGAATCATCCCCACACACACCCTGAATCATCCTCAGATACACCCTGAATCATCCCCACACACACACACCCTGAATCATCCTCACACACACCCTGAATCATCCTCACACACACACCCTGAATCACCCTCAGACACACCCAGAATCATCCTCACGCACACCCTGAATCATCCTCACACACACACCCTGAATCACCCTCAGACACACCCTGAATCATCCCCACACACACCCTGAATCATCCCCACACACACCCTGAATCATCCTCACACACAGCCTGAATCATCCTCAGACACACCCTAAATCATCCTCACACACACAATGAATCATCCCCACACTCTCCCTGAATCATCCTCACACTCACCTTGAAACATCCCCACACTCACCCTGAAACATCCTCACACACACACCCTGAATCATTCCCACACACACCCTGAATCATCCCCACACACACCCTGAATCATCCTCACATACACCCTGAATCATCCTCACATACACCCTGAATCATCCTCACACACAACCTGATTCATCCCCACACATACACCCTGAATCATCCCCACACACACCCTGAATCATCCTCACACACAGCCTGAATCATCCTCAGACACACCCTAAATCATCCTCACACACACAATGAATCATCCCCACACTCTCCCTGAATCATCCTCACACTCACCTTGAAACATCCCCACACTCACCCTGAAACATCCTCACACACACACCCTGAATCATTCCCACACACACCCTGAATCATCCCCACACACACCCTGAATCATCCTCACATACACCCTGAATCATCCTCACACACAACCTGATTCATCCCCACACATACACCCTGAATCATCCTCACACACACCCTGAATCATCCTCACACACACACCTTGAATCATCCTCACACTGACCCTGAATCATCCTCAGACACACCCTGAATCATCCTCACACACACCCTGAATCATCCTCACACACACCCCCTGAATCATCCTCACACACACCGTGAATCATCCTCACACACACACCCTGAATCATCCTCACACACACCCTGAATCATCCCCACATACACCCTGAATCATCCTCACACACAACCTGAATCATCCTCAGACACACCCTCAATCATCCACTCACACACCCTGAATCATCCTCACACACCCTGAATCATCCGCACACACAACCTGAATCATCCTCAGACACACCCTGAATCATCCTCACACACACCCTGAATCATCCTCACACACTCCCTGAATCATCCCCACACACACACCCTGAATCATCCTCACAATCATCCTGAATGATCCTCACACACACACCCTGAATAATCCTCACACACACCCTGAATCATCCTCACGCACACACCCTGAATCATCCTCACACACAACATGAATCATCCTCAGACACACAATGAATCATCCTCACACACACCCTGAATCATCCTCACACACTCCCTGAATCATCCCCCACACACACCCTGAATCATCCTCACAATCACCCTGAATCATCCTCACACACACACCCTGAATAATCCTCACACACACCCTGAATCATCCCCACACACACCCTGAATCATCCTGACACACACCCTGAATCATCCTCAGACACACCCTGAATCATCCTCACAGACACAATGAATCATCCCCACACTCTCCCTGAATCATCCTCACACTCACCCTGAAACATCCTCACACTCACCCTGAATCATCCTCGCACACACCCTGAATCATTCCCACACACACCCTGAATCATCCCCACACACACCCTGAATCATCCTCACACACACCCTGAATCATCCTCACACACAACCTGAATCATCCCCACACACACACCCTGAATCATCCTCACACACACCCTGAATCATCCTCACGCACACCCTGAATCATCCCAACACACACCCTGAATCATCCTCACACCCACCTTGAATCATCCCCACACACACTCTGAATAATCCTCACAGACACCCTGAATCAACCTCACACACAACTTCAATCATCCCCACACACACCCTGAATCATCCCCACACACACCCTGAATCATCCTCACACACACAATGAATCATCCTCAGACACACCCTGAATCATCCTCACACACACCATGAATCATCCCCCCACACACACCCTGAATCATCCTCACACACACCCTGAATCATCCACACACACCTTGAATCATCGCCAGACACACCCTGAATCATCCCCACACACACCCTGAATCATCCTCGCACATAACCTGAATCATCCTCAGACACACCCTGAATCATCCTCACACACACCCTGAATCATCCTCACACACTCCCTGAATCATCCCCACACACACACCCTGAATCATCCTCACAATCATCCTGAATGATCCTCACACACACACCCTGAATAATCCTCACACACACCCTGAATCATCCTCACGCACACATCCTGAATCATCCTCAGACACACCCTGAATCATCCTCACACACTCCCTGAATCATCCCCACACACACCCTGAATCATCCTGACACACACCCTGAATCATCCTCAGACACACCCTGAATCATCCTCACAGACACAATGAATCATCCCCACACTCTCCCTGAATCATCCTCACACTCACCCTGAAACATCCTCACACTCACCCTGAATCATCCTCACACACACACCCTGAAACATTCCCACACACACCCTGAATCATCCCCACACACACCCTGAATCATCCTCACACACACCCTGAATCATCCTCACACACAACCTGAATCATCCCCACACACACACCCTGAATCATCCTCACACACACCCTGAATCATCCTCAAACACACACCCTGAATCATCCTCACACACACACTGAATCATCCTCACACACACAATTAATCATCCCCACACTCACCCTGAATCATCCTCACACTCACCCTGAATCATCCCCACACTCACCGTGAATCATCCTCCCACACACACCCTGAATCATCTTCACACACACCCTGTATCATCCTCACACACACACCCTGAATCATCCTCACACACACCCTGAATCATCCCCACACACACCCTGTATCATCCTCACACTCACCCTGAATCATCCTCACACACACACCCTGAATCATCCACACACACACACCCTTAATCATCCCCACATACACCCTGAATCATCCTCACACACAACCTGAATCATCCTCAAACACACCCTTAATCATCCCCACATACAACCTGAATCATCCACACACACACCCTGAATCATCCTCACAATCATCCTGAATGATTCTCACACACACACCCTGAATAATCCTCACACACACTCTGAATCATCCTCACGCACACACCCTGAATCATCCTCAGACACACCCTGAATCATCCTCACACACTCCCTGAAGCATCCCCACACACACCCTGAATCATCCTGACACACACCCTGAATCATCCTCAGACACACCCTGAATCATCCTCACAGACACAATGAATCATCCCCACACTCTCCCTGAATCATCCTCACACTCACCCTGAAACATCCTCACACTCACCCTGAATCATCCTCACACACACACCCTGAATCATTCCCACACACACCCTGAATCATCCCCACACACACCCTGAATCATCCTCACACACACCCTGAATCATCCTCACACACAACCTGAATCATCCCCACACACACACCCTGAATCATCCTCACACACACCCTGAATCATCCTCAAACACACACCCTGAATCAACCTCACACACACACTGAATCATCCTCACACACACAATTAACCATCCCCACACTCACCCTGAATCATCCTCACACTCACCCTGAATCATCCCCACACTCACCGTGAATCATCCTCCCACACACACCCTGAATCATCTTCACACACACCCTGTATCATCCTCACACACACACCCTGAATCATCCTCACACACACCCTGAATCATCCCCACACACACCCTGTATCATCCTCACACTCACCCTGAATCATCCACACACACACACCCTGAATCATCCACACACACACACCCTTAATCATCCCCACATACACCCTGAATCATCCTCACACACAACCTGAATCATCCTCAAACACACCCTTAATCATCCACACACACCCTGAATCATCCTCACACACCCTGAAACATCTGCACACACAACCTGAATCATCCTCAGAAACACCCTGAATCATCCTCACACACACCCTGAATCATCCTCATACACACCCTGAATCATCCTCAGACACACCCTGAATCACCCTCACACACACCCTGATTCATCCCCACACTCACCCTGAATCATCCTCACGCTCACCCTGAATCATCCTCACACACACACCCTGAATCATCCTCAGACACACCCTGAATCATCCTCGCACACACCCTGAATCATCCTCACACACACCCTGAATCATCCTCGCACACACCTTGAATCATCCCCACACACAACCTGAATCATCCTCACACACCCTGAATCATCCTCACACACACCCTGAATCATCCCCACACACACCCTGCATCATCCTCACACACACCTTGAATCATCCCCACACACACCCTGAATCATCCTCACACACACCCTGAATCATCCTCACACACAACCTGAATCATTCTCAGACACACCCTGAATCATCCTCACACACACCTTGAATCGTCCTCACACACACCCTGAATCATCCCCACACACACCCTGAATCATCCTCACACACAACCTGAATCATTCTCAGACACACCCTGAATCATCCTCACACACACCTTGAATCGTCCTCACACACACCGTGAATCATCCCCACACACACACCCTGAATCATCCTCACTCACACCCTGAATCATCCTCACACACCTTGAATCATCCCCACACACACCCTGAATCATCCCCACACACACCCTGAATCATCCTCACACACAACTTGAATCATCCTCAGACACACCCTGAATCATCCCCACACACACACACCCTGAATCATCCTCACACACACCCTGAATCATCCTCACACACACACCCTGAATCATCCTCACGCACACCCTGAATCATCCTCACACACACACCCTGAATCACCCTCAGACACACCCTGAATCATCCTCACACCCACCCTGAATCATCCCCACACACACCCTGAATCATCCTCACACACAGCCTGAATCATCCTCAGACACACCCTAAATCATCCTCACACACACAATGAATCATCCCCACACTCTCCCTGAATCATCCTCACACTCACCTTGAAACATCCCCACACTCACCCTGAAACATCCTCACACACACACCCTGAATCATTCCCACACACACCCTGAATCATCCCCACACACACCCTGAATCATCCTCACATACACCCTGAATCATCCTCACACACAACCTGATTCATCCCCACACATACACCCTGAATCATCCTCACACACACCCTGAATCATCCACACACACACCCCCTGAATCATCCTCACACACACCGTGAATCATCCTCACACACACACCCTGAATCATCCTCACACACACCCTGAATCATCCCCACATACACCCTGAATCATCCTCACACACAACCTGAATCATCCTCAGACACACCATCAATCATCCACTCACACACCCTGAATCATCCTCACACACCCTGAATCATCCGCACACACAACCTGAATCATCCTCAGACACACACTGAATCATCCTCGCACACACCCTGAATCATCCTCACACACACCCTGAATCATCCCCACACATACCCTGAATCATCCTCACACACACCTTGAATCATCCTCACACACACCCTGAATCATCGTCACACACACACCCTGAATCATCCCCACACACAGCCTGAATAATCCTCACACACACCCTGAATCATCCTCACACACAACTTGAATCATCCCCAAACACACCCTGAATCATCCCCACACACACCCTGAATCATCCTCACACACAACCTGAATCATCCTGAGACACACAATGAATCATCCTCACACACACCCTGAATCATCCTCACACACTCCCTGAATCATCCCCCACACACACCCTGAATCATCCTCACAATCACCCTGAATCATCCTCACACACACACCCAGAATAATCCTCACACACACCCTGAATCATCCTCACACACACACCCTGAATGATCCTCAGACACACCCTGAATCATCCTCACACACACCCTGAATCATCCCCACACACACCCTGAATCATCCTGACACACACCCTGAATCATCCTCAGACACACCCTGAATCATCCTCACAGACACAATGAATCATCCCCACACTCTCCCTGAATCATCCTCACACTCACCCTGAAACATCCTCACACTCACCCTGAATCATCCTCGCACACACCCTGAATCATTCCCACACACACCCTGAATCACCCCCACACACACCCTGAATCATCCTCACACACACCCTGAATCATCCTCACACACAACCTGAATCATCCCCACACACACACCCTGAATCATCCTCACACACACCCTGAATCATCCTCACACACACCCTGAATCATCCCAACACACACCCTGAATCATCCTCACACCCACCTTGAATCATCCCCACACACACCCTGAATAATCCTCACAGACACCCTGAATCAACCTCACACACAACTTCAATCATCCCCACACACACCCTGAATCATCCCCACACACACCCTGAATCATCCTCACACACACAATGAATCATCCTCAGACACACCCTGAATCATCCTCACACACACCATGAATCATCCCCACACACACACCCTGAATCATCCTCACACACACCCTGAATCATCCACACACACCTTGAATCATCCCCAGACACACCCTGAATCATCCCCACACACACCCTGAATCATCCTCGCACATAAGAATCATCCTCAGACACACCCTGAATCATCCTCACACACACCCTGAATCATCCTCACACACTCCCTGAATCATCCCCACACACACACCCTGAATGATCCTCACAATCATCCTGAATGATCCTCACACACACACCCTGAATAATCCTCACACACACCCTGAATCATCCTCACGCACACACCCTGAATCATCCTCAGACACACCCTGAATCATCCTCACACACTCCCTGAATCATCCCCACACACACCCTGAATCATCCTGACACACACCCTGAATCATCCTCAGACACACCCTGAATCATCCTCACAGACACAATGAATCATCCCCACACTCTCCCTGAATCATCCTCACACTCACCCTGAAACATCCTCACACTCACCCTGAATCATCCTCACACACACACCCTGAAACATTCCCACACACACCCTGAATCATCCCCACACACACCCTGAATCATCCTCACACACACCCTGAATCATCCTCACACACAACCTGAATCATCCCCACACACACACCCTGAATCATCCTCACACACACCCTGAATCATCCTCAAACACACACCCTGAATCATCCTCACACACACACTGAATCATCCTCACACACACAATTAATCATCCCCACACTCACCCTGAATCATCCTCACACTCACCCTGAATCATCCCCACACTCACCGTGAATCATCCTCCCACACACACCCTGAATCATCTTCACACACACCCTGTATCATCCTCACACACACACCCTGAATCATCCTCACACACACCCTGAATCATCCCCACACACACCCTATATCATCGTCACACTCACCCTGAATCATCCTCACACACACACCCTGAATCATCCACACACACACACCCTTAATCATCCCCACATACACCCTGAATCATCCTCACACACAACCTGAATCATCCTCAAACACACCCTTAATCATCCCCACATACACCCTGAATCATCCACACACACACCCTGAATCATCCTCACAATCATCCTGAATGATCCTCACACACACACCCTGAATAATCCTCACACACACCCTGAATCATCCTCACGCACACACCCTGAATCATCCTCAGACACACCCTGAATCATCCTCACACACTCCCTGAATCATCCCCACACACACCCTGAATCATCCTGACACACACCCTGAATCATCCTCAGACACACCCTGAATCATCCTCACAGACACAATGAATCATCCCCACACTCTCCCTGAATCATCCTCACACTCACCCTGAAACATCCTCACACTCACCCTGAATCATCCTCACACACACACCCTGAATCATTCCCACACACACCCTGAATCATCCCCACACACACCCTGAATCATTCTCACACACACCCTGAATCATCCTCACACACAACCTGAATCATCCCCACACACACACCCTGAATCATCCTCACACACACCCTGAATCATCCTCAAACACACACCCTGAATCATCCTCACACACACACTGAATCATCCTCACACACACAATTAATCATCCCCACACTCACCCTGAATCATCCTCACACTCACCGTGAATCATCCTCCCACACACACCCTGAATCATCTTCACACACACCCTGTATCATCCTCACACACACACCCTGAATCATCCTCACACACACCCTGAATCATCCCCACACACACCCTGTATCATCCTCACACTCACCCTGAATCATCCTCACACACACACCCTGAATCATCCACACACACACACCCTTAATCATCCCCACATACACCCTGAATCATCCTCACACACAACCTGAATCATCCTCAAACACACCCTTAATCATCCACACACACCCTGAATCATCCTCACACACCCTGAAACATCTGCACACACAACCTGAATCATCCTCAGAAACACCCTGAATCATCCTCACACACACCCTGAATCATCCTCATACACACCCTGAATCATCCTCAGACACACCCTGAATCACCCTCACACACACCCTGATTCATCCCCACACTCACCCTGAATCATCCTCACGCTCACCCTGAATCATCCTCACACACACACCCTGAATCATCCTCAGACACACCCTGAATCATCCTCGCACACAGCCTGAATCATCCTCACACACACCCTGAATCATCCTCGCACACACCTTGAATCATCCCCACACACAACCTGAATCATCCTCACACACCCTGAATCATCCTCACACACACCCTGAATCATCCCCACACACACCCTGCATCATCCTCACACACACCTTGAATCATCCCCAAACACACCCTGAATCATCCTCACACACACCCTGAATCATCCTCACACACACCTTGAGTCATCCCCACACACACCCTGAATCATCCCCACACACACCCTGAATCATCCTCACACACAACCTGAATCATTCTCAGACACACCCTGAATCATCCTCACACACACCTTGAATCGTCCTCACACACACCGTGAATCATCCCCACACACACACCCTGAATCATCCTCACTCACACCCTGAATCATCCTCACACACCTTGAATCATCCCCACACACACTCTGAATCATCCCCACACACACCCTGAATCATCCTCACACACAACTTGAATCATCCTCAGACACACCCTGAATCATCCCCACACACACACACCCTGAATCATCCTCACACACACCCTGAATCATCCTCACACACACACCCTGAATCATCCTCATGCACACCCTGAATCATCCTCACACACACACCCTGAATCACCCTCAGACACACCCTGAATCATCCTCACACCCACCCTGAATCATCCCCACACACACCCTGAATCATCCTCACACACAGCCTGAATCATCCTCAGACACACCCTAAATCATCCTCACACACACAATGAATCATCCCCACACTCTCCCTGAATCATCCTCACACTCACCTTGAAACATCCCCACACTCACCCTGAAACATCCTCACACACACAACCTGATTCATCCCCACACATACACCCTGAATCATCCTCACACACACCCTGAATCATCCTCACACACACACCTTGAATCATCCTCACACTCACCCTGAATCATCCTCAGACACACCCTGAATCATCCTCACACACACCCTGAATCATCCTCACACACACCCCCTGAATCATCCTCACACACACCGTGAATCATCCTCACACACACACCCTGAATCATCCTCACACACACCCTGAATCATCCCCACATACACCCTGAATCATCCTCACACACAACCTGGATCATCCTCAGACACACCCTCAATCATCCACTCACACACCCTGAATCATCCTCACACACCCTGAATCATCCGCACACACAACCTGAATCATCCTCAGACACACCCTGAATCATCCTCGCACACACCCTGAATCATCCTCACACACACCCTGAATCATCCCCACACACACCCTGAATCATCCTCACACACACCTTGAATCATCCTCACACACACCCTGAATCATCCTCACACACACACCCTGAATCTTCCCCACACACACCCTGAATAATCCTCACACACACCCTGAATCATCCTCACACACAACTTGAATCATCCCCAAACACACCCTGAATCATCCCCACACACACCCTGAATCATCCTCACACACAACCTGAATCATCCTCAGACACACAAAGAATCATCCTCACACACACTCTGAATCATCCTCACACACTCCCTGAATCATCCCCCACACACACCCTGAATCATCCTCACAATCACCCTGAATCATCCTCACACACACACCCTGAATAATCCTCACACACACCCTGAATCATCCTCACACACACACCCTGAATGATCCTCAGACACACCCTGAATCATCCTCACACACACCCTGAATCATCCCCACACACACCCTGAATCATCCTGACACACACCCTGAATCATCCTCAGACACACCCTGAATCATCCTCACAGACACAATGAATCATCCCCACACTCTCCCTGAATCATCCTCACACTCACCCTGAAACATCCTCACACTCACCCTGAATCATCCTCGCACACACCCTGAATCATTCCCACACACACCTTGAATCATCCCCACACACACCCTGAATCATCCTCACACACACCCTGAATCATCCTCACACACAACTTGAATCATCCCCAAACACACCCTGCATCATCCCCACACACACCCTGAATCATCCCCACACACAACCTGAATCATCCTCAGACACACAATGAATCATCCTCACCCACACCCTGAATCATCCTCACACACTCCCTGAATCATCCCCCACACACACCCTGAATCATCCTCACAATCACCCTGAATCATCCTCACACACACACCATGAATAATCCTCACACACACCCTGAATCATCCTCACACACACACCCTGAATGATCCTCAGACACACCCTGAATCATCCTCACACACAACCTGAATCATCCCCACACACACCCTGAATCATCCTGACACACACCCTGAATCATCCTCAGACACACCCTGAATCATCCTCACAGACACAATGAATCATCCCCACACTCTCCCTGAATCATCCTCACACTCACCCTGAAACATCCTCTCACTCACCCTGAATCATCCTCGCACACACCCTGAATCATTCCCACACACACCCTGAATCATCCCCACACACACCCTGAATCAACCTCACACACACCCTGAATCATCCTCACACACAACCTGAATCATCCCCACACACACACCCTGAATCATCCTCACACACACCCTGAATCATCCTCAAACACACACCCTGAATCATCCTCACAGACACCCTGAATCAACCTCACACACAACTTCAATCATCCTCACACACACCCTGAATCATCCTCACACACACCCTGAATCATCCCAACACACACCCTGAATCATCCTCACACCCACCTTGAATCATCCCCACACACACCTTGAATAATCCTCACAGACACCCTGAATCAACCTCACACACAACTTCAATCATCCCCACACACACCCTGAATCATCCCCACACACACCCTGAATCATCCTCACACACACAATGAATCATCCTCAGACACACCCTGAATCATCCTCACACACACCATGAATCATCCCCACACACACACCCTGAATCATCCTCACACACACCCTGAATCATCCACACACACCTTGAATCATCCCCAGACACACCCTGAATCATCCCCACACACACCCTGAATCATCCTCGCACATAACCTGAATCATCCTCAGACACACCCTGAATCATCCTCACACACACCCTGAATCATCCTCACACACTCCCTGAATCATCCCCACACACACACCCTGAATCATCCTCACAATCATCCTGAATGATCCTCACACACACACCCTGAATAATCCTCACACACACCCTGAATCATCCTCACGCACACACCCTGAATCATCCTCAGACACACCCTGAATCATCCTCACACACTCCCTGAATCATCCCCACACACACCCTGAATCATCCTGACACACACCCTGAATCATCCTCAGACATACCCTGAATCATCCTCACAGACACAATGAATCATCCCCACACTCTCCCTGAATCATCCTCACACTCACCCTGAAACATCCTCACACTCACCCTGAATCATCCTCACACACACACCCTGAAACATTCCCACACACACCCTGAATCATCCCCACACACACCCTGAATCATCCTCACACACACCCTGAATCATCCTCACACACAACCTGAATCATCCCCACACACACACCCTGAATCATCCTCACACACACTCTGAATCATCCCCAAACACACACCCTGAATCATCCTCAGACACACACTGAATCATCCTCACACACACAATTAATCATCCCCACACTCACCCTGAATCATCCTCACACTCACCCTGAATCATCCCCACACTCACCGTGAATCATCCTCCCACACACACCCTGAATCATCTTCACACACACCCTGTATCATCCTCACACACACACCCTGAATCATCCTCACACACACCCTGAATCATCCCCACACACACCCTGTATCATCCTCACACTCACCCTGAATCATCCTCACACACACACCCTGAATCATCCACACACACACACCCTTAATCATCCCCACATACACCCTGAATCATCCTCACACACAACCTGAATCATCCTCAAACACACCCTTAATCATCCCCACATACACGCTGAATCATCCACACACACACCCTGAATCATCCTCACAATCATCCTGAATGATCCTCACACACACACCCTGAATAATCCTCACACACACCCTGAATCATCCTCACGCACACACCCTGAATCATCCTCAGACACACCCTGAATCATCCTCACACACTCCCTGAATCATCCCCACACACACCCTGAATCATCCTGACACACACCCTGAATCATCCTCAGACACACCCTGAATCATCCTCACAGACACAATGAATCATCCCCACACTCTCCCTGAATCATCCTCACACTCACCCTGAAACATCCTCACACTCACCCTGAATCATCCTCACACACACACCCTGAATCATTCCCACACACACCCTGAATCATCCCCACACACACCCTGAATCATCCTCACACACACCCTGAATCATCCTCACACACAACCTGAATCATCCCCACACACACACCCTGAATCATCCTCACACACACCCTGAATCATCCTCAAACACACACCCTGAATCATCCTCACACACACACTGAATCATCCTCACACACACAATTAATCATCCCCACACTCACCCTGAATCATCCTCACACTCACCCTGAATCATCCCCACACTCACCGTGAATCATCCTCCCACACACACCCTGAATCATCTTCACACACACCCTGTATCATCCTCACACACACACCCTGAATCATCATCACACACACCCTGAATCATCCCCACACACACCCTGTATCATCCACACACTCACCCTAAATCATCCTCACACACACACCCTGAATCATACACACACACACACCCTTAATCATCCCCACATACACCCTGAATCATCCTCACACACAACCTGAATCATCCTCAAACACACCCTTAATCATCCACACACACCCTGAATCATCCTCACACACCCTGAAACATCTGCACACACAACCTGAATCATCCTCAGAAACACCATGAATCATTCTCACACACACCCTGAATCATCCTCACACACACACCCTGAATGATCCTCAGACACACCCTGAATCATCCTCACACACAACCTGAATCATCCCCACACACACCCTGAATCATCCTGACACACACCCTGAATCATCCTCAGACACACCCTGAATCATCCTCACAGACACAATGAATCATCCCCACACTCTCCCTGAATCATCCTCACACTCACCCTGAAACATCCTCTCACTCACCCTGAATCATCCTCGCACACACCCTGAATCATTCCCACACACACCCTGAATCATCCCCACACACACCCTGAATCAACCTCACACACACCCTGAATCATCCTCACACACAACCTGAATCATCCCCACACACACACCCTGAATCATCCTCACACACACCCTGAATCATCCTCAAACACACACCCTGAATCATCCTCACAGACACCCTGAATCAACCTCACACACAACTTCAATCATCCTCACACACACCCTGAATCATCCTCACACACACCCTGAATCATCCCAACACACACCCTGAATCATCCTCACACCCACCTTGAATCATCCCCACACACACCTTGAATAATCCTCACAGACACCCTGAATCAACCTCACACACAACTTCAATCATCCCCACACACACCCTGAATCATCCCCACACACACCCTGAATCATCCTCACACACACAATGAATCATCCTCAGACACACCCTGAATCATCCTCACACACACCATGAATCATCCCCACACACACACCCTGAATCATCCTCACACACACCCTGAATCATCCACACACACCTTGAATCATCCCCAGACACACCCTGAATCATCCCCACACACACCCTGAATCATCCTCGCACATAACCTGAATCATCCTCAGACACACCCTGAATCATCCTCACACACACCCTGAATCATCCTCACACACTCCCTGAATCATCCCCACACACACACCCTGAATCATCCTCACAATCATCCTGAATGATCCTCACACACACACCCTGAATAATCCTCACACACACCCTGAATCATCCTCACGCACACACCCTGAATCATCCTCAGACACACCCTGAATCATCCTCACACACTCCCTGAATCATCCCCACACACACCCTGAATCATCCTGACACACACCCTGAATCATCCTCAGACATACCCTGAATCATCCTCACAGACACAATGAATCATCCCCACACTCTCCCTGAATCATCCTCACACTCACCCTGAAACATCCTCACACTCACCCTGAATCATCCTCACACACACACCCTGAAACATTCCCACACACACCCTGAATCATCCCCACACACACCCTGAATCATCCTCACACACACCCTGAATCATCCTCACACACAACCTGAATCATCCCCACACACACACCCTGAATCATCCTCACACACACTCTGAATCATCCCCAAACACACACCCTGAATCATCCTCAGACACACACTGAATCATCCTCACACACACAATTAATCATCCCCACACTCACCCTGAATCATCCTCACACTCACCCTGAATCATCCCCACACTCACCGTGAATCATCCTCCCACACACACCCTGAATCATCTTCACACACACCCTGTATCATCCTCACACACACACCCTGAATCATCCTCACACACACCCTGAATCATCCCCACACACACCCTGTATCATCCTCACACTCACCCTGAATCATCCTCACACACACACCCTGAATCATCCACACACACACACCCTTAATCATCCCCACATACACCCTGAATCATCCTCACACACAACCTGAATCATCCTCAAACACACCCTTAATCATCCCCACATACACGCTGAATCATCCACACACACACCCTGAATCATCCTCACAATCATCCTGAATGATCCTCACACACACACCCTGAATAATCCTCACACACACCCTGAATCATCCTCACGCACACACCCTGAATCATCCTCAGACACACCCTGAATCATCCTCACACACTCCCTGAATCATCCCCACACACACCCTGAATCATCCTGACACACACCCTGAATCATCCTCAGACACACCCTGAATCATCCTCACAGACACAATGAATCATCCCCACACTCTCCCTGAATCATCCTCACACTCACCCTGAAACATCCTCACACTCACCCTGAATCATCCTCACACACACACCCTGAATCATTCCCACACACACCCTGAATCATCCCCACACACACCCTGAATCATCCTCACACACACCCTGAATCATCCTCACACACAACCTGAATCATCCCCACACACACACCCTGAATCATCCTCACACACACCCTGAATCATCCTCAAACACACACCCTGAATCATCCTCACACACACACTGAATCATCCTCACACACACAATTAATCATCCCCACACTCACCCTGAATCATCCTCACACTCACCCTGAATCATCCCCACACTCACCGTGAATCATCCTCCCACACACACCCTGAATCATCTTCACACACACCCTGTATCATCCTCACACACACACCCTGAATCATCATCACACACACCCTGAATCATCCCCACACACACCCTGTATCATCCTCACACTCACCCTGAATCATCCTCACACACACACCCTGAATCATACACACACACACACCCTTAATCATCCCCACATACACCCTGAATCATCCTCACACACAACCTGAATCATCCTCAAACACACCCTTAATCATCCACACACACCCTGAATCATCCTCACACACCCTGAAACATCTGCACACACAACCTGAATCATCCTCAGAAACACCATGAATCATTCTCACACACACCCTGAATCATCCTCATACACACCCTGAATCACCCTCAGACACACCCTGAATCACCCTCACACACACCCTGATTCATCCTCACACACACACCCTAAATCATCCTCACACACACCCTGAATCATCCTCACACACCTTGAATCATCCGCACACACACCCTGAATCATTCCCACACACACCCTGAATCATCCCCACACACACCCTGAATCATCCTCCCACACACCCTGAATCATCCTCACACACAACCTGAATCATCCCCACACACACACCCTGAATCATCCTCACACACACCTGAATCATCCTCAAACACACACCCTGAATCATCCTCACACACACACTGAATCATCCTCACACACACAATTAATCATCCCCACACTCACCGTGAATCATCCCCACACTCACCGTGAATCATCCTCCCACACACACCCTGAATCATCTTCACACACACCCTGTATCATCCTCACACACACACCCTGAATCATCATCACACACACACCCTGAATCATCCACACATACACACCCTTAATCATCCCCACGTACACCCTGAATCTTCCTCACACACAACCTGAATCATCCTCAAACACACCCTTAATCATCCACACACACCCTGAATCATCCTCACACACCCTGAAACATCTGCACACACAACCTGAATCATCCTCAGAAACACCATGAATCATCCTCACACACACCCTGAATCATCCTCATACACACCCTGAATCACCCTCAGACACACCCTGAATCACCCTCACACGCACCCTGATTCATCCCCACACTCACCCTGAATCAACCTCACGCTCACCCTGAATCATCCTCACACACACACCCTGAATCATCCTCAGACACACCTTGAATCATCCTCGCACACACCCTGAATCATCCTCACACACCCTGAATCATCCTCGCACACACCTTGAATCATCCCCACACACAACCTGAATCATCCTCACACACCCTGAATCATCCTCACACACACCCTGAATCATCCCCACACACACCCTGCATCATCCTCACACACACCTTGAATCATCCCCACACACACCCTGAATCATCCTCACACACACCCTGAATCATCCTCACACACACCTTGAGTCATCCCCACACATACCCTAAATCATCCCCACACACACCCTGAATCATCCTCACACACAACCTGAATCATTCTCAGACACACCCTGAATCATCCTCACACACACCTTGAATCGTCCTCACACACACCGTGAATCATCCCCACACACACACCCTGAATCATCCTCACTCACACCCTGAATCATCCTCACACACCTTGAATCATCCCCACACACACCCTGAATCATCCCCACACACACCCTGAATCATCCTCACACACAACTTGAATCATCCTCAGACACACCCTGAATCATCCCCACACACACACACCCTGAATCATCCTCACACACACCCTGAATCATCCTCACACACACACCCTGAATCATCCTCACGCACACCCTGAATCATCCTCACACACACACCCTGAATCACCCTCAGACACACCCTGAATCATCCTCACACCCACCCTGAATCATCCCCACACACACCCTGAATCATCCTCACACACAGCCTGAATCATCCTCAGACACACCCTAAATCATCCTCACACACACAATGAATCATCCCCACACTCTCCCTGAATCATCCTCACACTCACCTTGAAACATCCCCACACTCACCCTGAAACATCCTCACACACACACCCTGAATCATTCCCACACACACCCTGAATCATCCCCACACACACCCTGAATCATCCTCACATACACCCTGAATCATCCTCACATACACCCTGAATCATCCTCACACACAACCTGATTCATCCCCACACATACACCCTGAATCATCCCCACACACACCCTGAATCATCCTCACACACACACCCTGAATCATCCTCACACACACCCTGAATCATCCCCACATACACCCTGAATCATCCTCACACACAACCTGAATCATCCTCAGACACACCCTCAATCATCCACTCACACACCCTGAATCATCCTCACACACCCTGAATCATCCCCACACACAACCTGAATCATCCATACACACACCCTGAATCATCCTCAGACACACCCTGAATCATCCTCACACACACCCTGAATCATCCTCACACACACCCCCTGAATCATCCTCACACACACCGTGAATCATCCTCACACACACACCCTGAATCATCCTCACACACACCCTGAATCATCCCCACATACACCCTGAATCATCCTCACACACAACCTGAATCATCCTCAGACACACCCTCAATCATCCACTCACACACCCTGAATCATCCTCACACACCCTGAATCATCCGCACACACAACCTGAATCATCCTCAGACACACCCTGAATCATCCTCGCACACACCCTGAATCATCCTCACACACACCCTGAATCATCCTCACACACACACCCTGAATCTTCCCCACACACACCCTGAATAATCCTCACACACACCCTGAATCATCCTCACACACAACTTGAATCATCCCCAAACACACCCTGAATCATCCCCACACACACCCTGAATCATCCTCACACACAACCTGAATCATCCTCAGACACACAATGAATCATCCTCACACACACTCTGAATCATCCTCACACACTCCCTGAATCATCCCCCACACACACCTTGAATCATCCTCACACACACCCTGAATCATCCTCACACACACACCCTGAATCTTCCCCACACACACCCTGAATAATCCTCACACACACCCTGAATCATCCTCACACACAACTTGAATCATCCCCAAACACACCCTGAATCATCCCCACACACACCCTGAATCATCCTCACACACAACCTGAATCATCCTCAGACACACAATGAATCATCCTCACACACACTCTGAATCATCCTCACACACTCCCTGAATCATCCCCCACACACACCCTGAATCATCCTCACAATCACCCTGAATCATCCTCACACACACACCCTGAATAATCCTCACACACACCCTGAATCATCCTCACACACACACCCTGAATGATCCTCAGACACACCCTGAATCATCCTCACACACACCCTGAATCATCCCCACACACACCCTGAATCATCCTGACACACACCCTGAATCATCCTCAGACACACCCTGAATCATCCTCACAGACACAATGAATCATCCCCACACTCTCCCTGAATCATCCTCACACTCACCCTGAAACATCCTCACACTCACCCTGAATCATCCTCGCACACACCCTGAATCATTCCCACACACACCCTGAATCATCCCCACACACACCCTGAATCATCCTCACACACACCCTGAATCATCCTCACACACAACTTGAATCATCCCCAAACACACCCTGCATCATCCCCACACACACCCTGAATCATCCCCACACACAACCTGAATCATCCTCAGACACACAATGAATCATCCTCACCCACACCCTGAATCATCCTCACACACTCCCTGAATCATCCCCCACACACACCCTGAATCATCCTCACAATCACCCTGAATCATCCTCACACACACACCATGAATAATCCTCACACACACCCTGAATCATCCTCACACACACACCCTGAATGATCCTCAGACACACCCTGAATCATCCTCACACACAACCTGAATCATCCCCACACACACCCTGAATCATCCTGACACACACCCTGAATCATCCTCAGACACACCCTGAATCATCCTCACAGACACAATGAATCATCCCCACACTCTCCCTGAATCATCCTCACACTCACCCTGAAACATCCTCTCACTCACCCTGAATCATCCTCGCACACACCCTGAATCATTCCCACACACACCCTGAATCATCCCCACACACACCCTGAATCAACCTCACACACACCCTGAATCATCCTCACACACAACCTGAATCATCCCCACACACACACCCTGAATCATCCTCACACACACCCTGAATCATCCTCAAACACACACCCTGAATCATCCTCACAGACACCCTGAATCAACCTCACACACAACTTCAATCATCCTCACACACACCCTGAATCATCCTCACACACACCCTGAATCATCCCAACACACACCCTGAATCATCCTCACACCCACCTTGAATCATCCCCACACACACCTTGAATAATCCTCACAGACACCCTGAATCAACCTCACACACAACTTCAATCATCCCCACACACACCCTGAATCATCCCCACACACACCCTGAATCATCCTCACACACACAATGAATCATCCTCAGACACACCCTGAATCATCCTCACACACACCATGAATCATCCCCACACACACACCCTGAATCATCCTCACACACACCCTGAATCATCCACACACACCTTGAATCATCCCCAGACACACCCTGAATCATCCCCACACACACCCTGAATCATCCTCGCACATAACCTGAATCATCCTCAGACACACCCTGAATCATCCTCACACACACCCTGAATCATCCTCACACACTCCCTGAATCATCCCCACACACACACCCTGAATCATCCTCACAATCATCCTGAATGATCCTCACACACACACCCTGAATAATCCTCACACACACCCTGAATCATCCTCACGCACACACCCTGAATCATCCTCAGACACACCCTGAATCATCCTCACACACTCCCTGAATCATCCCCACACACACCCTGAATCATCCTGACACACACCCTGAATCATCCTCAGACATACCCTGAATCATCCTCACAGACACAATGAATCATCCCCACACTCTCCCTGAATCATCCTCACACTCACCCTGAAACATCCTCACACTCACCCTGAATCATCCTCACACACACACCCTGAAACATTCCCACACACACCCTGAATCATCCCCACACACACCCTGAATCATCCTCACACACACCCTGAATCATCCTCACACACAACCTGAATCATCCCCACACACACACCCTGAATCATCCTCACACACACTCTGAATCATCCCCAAACACACACCCTGAATCATCCTCAGACACACACTGAATCATCCTCACACACACAATTAATCATCCCCACACTCACCCTGAATCATCCTCACACTCACCCTGAATCATCCCCACACTCACCGTGAATCATCCTCCCACACACACCCTGAATCATCTTCACACACACCCTGTATCATCCTCACACACACACCCTGAATCATCCTCACACACACCCTGAATCATCCCCACACACACCCTGTATCATCCTCACACTCACCCTGAATCATCCTCACACACACACCCTGAATCATCCACACACACACACCCTTAATCATCCCCACATACACCCTGAATCATCCTCACACACAACCTGAATCATCCTCAAACACACCCTTAATCATCCCCACATACACGCTGAATCATCCACACACACACCCTGAATCATCCTCACAATCATCCTGAATGATCCTCACACACACACCCTGAATAATCCTCACACACACCCTGAATCATCCTCACGCACACACCCTGAATCATCCTCAGACACACCCTGAATCATCCTCACACACTCCCTGAATCATCCCCACACACACCCTGAATCATCCTGACACACACCCTGAATCATCCTCAGACACACCCTGAATCATCCTCACAGACACAATGAATCATCCCCACACTCTCCCTGAATCATCCTCACACTCACCCTGAAACATCCTCACACTCACCCTGAATCATCCTCACACACACACCCTGAATCATTCCCACACACACCCTGAATCATCCCCACACACACCCTGAATCATCCTCACACACACCCTGAATCATCCTCACACACAACCTGAATCATCCCCACACACACACCCTGAATCATCCTCACACACACCCTGAATCATCCTCAAACACACACCCTGAATCATCCTCACACACACACTGAATCATCCTCACACACACAATTAATCATCCCCACACTCACCCTGAATCATCCTCACACTCACCCTGAATCATCCCCACACTCACCGTGAATCATCCTCCCACACACACCCTGAATCATCTTCACACACACCCTGTATCATCCTCACACACACACCCTGAATCATCATCACACACACCCTGAATCATCCCCACACACACCCTGTATCATCCTCACACTCACCCTGAATCATCCTCACACACACACCCTGAATCATACACACACACACACCCTTAATCATCCCCACATACACCCTGAATCATCCTCACACACAACCTGAATCATCCTCAAACACACCCTTAATCATCCACACACACCCTGAATCATCCTCACACACCCTGAAACATCTGCACACACAACCTGAATCATCCTCAGAAACACCATGAATCATTCTCACACACACCCTGAATCATCCTCACACACACACCCTGAATGATCCTCAGACACACCCTGAATCATCCTCACACACAACCTGAATCATCCCCACACACACCCTGAATCATCCTGACACACACCCTGAATCATCCTCAGACACACCCTGAATCATCCTCACAGACACAATGAATCATCCCCACACTCTCCCTGAATCATCCTCACACTCACCCTGAAACATCCTCTCACTCACCCTGAATCATCCTCGCACACACCCTGAATCATTCCCACACACACCCTGAATCATCCCCACACACACCCTGAATCAACCTCACACACACCCTGAATCATCCTCACACACAACCTGAATCATCCCCACACACACACCCTGAATCATCCTCACACACACCCTGAATCATCCTCAAACACACACCCTGAATCATCCTCACAGACACCCTGAATCAACCTCACACACAACTTCAATCATCCTCACACACACCCTGAATCATCCTCACACACACCCTGAATCATCCCAACACACACCCTGAATCATCCTCACACCCACCTTGAATCATCCCCACACACACCTTGAATAATCCTCACAGACACCCTGAATCAACCTCACACACAACTTCAATCATCCCCACACACACCCTGAATCATCCCCACACACACCCTGAATCATCCTCACACACACAATGAATCATCCTCAGACACACCCTGAATCATCCTCACACACACCATGAATCATCCCCACACACACACCCTGAATCATCCTCACACACACCCTGAATCATCCACACACACCTTGAATCATCCCCAGACACACCCTGAATCATCCCCACACACACCCTGAATCATCCTCGCACATAACCTGAATCATCCTCAGACACACCCTGAATCATCCTCACACACACCCTGAATCATCCTCACACACTCCCTGAATCATCCCCACACACACACCCTGAATCATCCTCACAATCATCCTGAATGATCCTCACACACACACCCTGAATAATCCTCACACACACCCTGAATCATCCTCACGCACACACCCTGAATCATCCTCAGACACACCCTGAATCATCCTCACACACTCCCTGAATCATCCCCACACACACCCTGAATCATCCTGACACACACCCTGAATCATCCTCAGACATACCCTGAATCATCCTCACAGACACAATGAATCATCCCCACACTCTCCCTGAATCATCCTCACACTCACCCTGAAACATCCTCACACTCACCCTGAATCATCCTCACACACACACCCTGAAACATTCCCACACACACCCTGAATCATCCCCACACACACCCTGAATCATCCTCACACACACCCTGAATCATCCTCACACACAACCTGAATCATCCCCACACACACACCCTGAATCATCCTCACACACACTCTGAATCATCCCCAAACACACACCCTGAATCATCCTCAGACACACACTGAATCATCCTCACACACACAATTAATCATCCCCACACTCACCCTGAATCATCCTCACACTCACCCTGAATCATCCCCACACTCACCGTGAATCATCCTCCCACACACACCCTGAATCATCTTCACACACACCCTGTATCATCCTCACACACACACCCTGAATCATCCTCACACACACCCTGAATCATCCCCACACACACCCTGTATCATCCTCACACTCACCCTGAATCATCCTCACACACACACCCTGAATCATCCACACACACACACCCTTAATCATCCCCACATACACCCTGAATCATCCTCACACACAACCTGAATCATCCTCAAACACACCCTTAATCATCCCCACATACACGCTGAATCATCCACACACACACCCTGAATCATCCTCACAATCATCCTGAATGATCCTCACACACACACCCTGAATAATCCTCACACACACCCTGAATCATCCTCACGCACACACCCTGAATCATCCTCAGACACACCCTGAATCATCCTCACACACTCCCTGAATCATCCCCACACACACCCTGAATCATCCTGACACACACCCTGAATCATCCTCAGACACACCCTGAATCATCCTCACAGACACAATGAATCATCCCCACACTCTCCCTGAATCATCCTCACACTCACCCTGAAACATCCTCACACTCACCCTGAATCATCCTCACACACACACCCTGAATCATTCCCACACACACCCTGAATCATCCCCACACACACCCTGAATCATCCTCACACACACCCTGAATCATCCTCACACACAACCTGAATCATCCCCACACACACACCCTGAATCATCCTCACACACACCCTGAATCATCCTCAAACACACACCCTGAATCATCCTCACACACACACTGAATCATCCTCACACACACAATTAATCATCCCCACACTCACCCTGAATCATCCTCACACTCACCCTGAATCATCCCCACACTCACCGTGAATCATCCTCCCACACACACCCTGAATCATCTTCACACACACCCTGTATCATCCTCACACACACACCCTGAATCATCATCACACACACCCTGAATCATCCCCACACACACCCTGTATCATCCTCACACTCACCCTGAATCATCCTCACACACACACCCTGAATCATACACACACACACACCCTTAATCATCCCCACATACACCCTGAATCATCCTCACACACAACCTGAATCATCCTCAAACACACCCTTAATCATCCACACACACCCTGAATCATCCTCACACACCCTGAAACATCTGCACACACAACCTGAATCATCCTCAGAAACACCATGAATCATTCTCACACACACCCTGAATCATCCTCATACACACCCTGAATCACCCTCAGACACACCCTGAATCACCCTCACACACACCCTGATTCATCCTCACACACACACCCTAAATCATCCTCACACACACCCTGAATCATCCTCACACACCTTGAATCATCCGCACACACACCCTGAATCATTCCCACACACACCCTGAATCATCCCCACACACACCCTGAATCATCCTCCCACACACCCTGAATCATCCTCACACACAACCTGAATCATCCCCACACACACACCCTGAATCATCCTCACACACACCTGAATCATCCTCAAACACACACCCTGAATCATCCTCACACACACACTGAATCATCCTCACACACACAATTAATCATCCCCACACTCACCGTGAATCATCCCCACACTCACCGTGAATCATCCTCCCACACACACCCTGAATCATCTTCACACACACCCTGTATCATCCTCACACACACACCCTGAATCATCATCACACACACACCCTGAATCATCCACACATACACACCCTTAATCATCCCCACGTACACCCTGAATCTTCCTCACACACAACCTGAATCATCCTCAAACACACCCTTAATCATCCACACACACCCTGAATCATCCTCACACACCCTGAAACATCTGCACACACAACCTGAATCATCCTCAGAAACACCATGAATCATCCTCACACACACCCTGAATCATCCTCATACACACCCTGAATCACCCTCAGACACACCCTGAATCACCCTCACACGCACCCTGATTCATCCCCACACTCACCCTGAATCAACCTCACGCTCACCCTGAATCATCCTCACACACACACCCTGAATCATCCTCAGACACACCTTGAATCATCCTCGCACACACCCTGAATCATCCTCACACACACCCTGAATCATCCTCGCACACACCTTGAATCATCCCCACACACAACCTGAATCATCCTCACACACCCTGAATCATCCTCACACACACCCTGAATCATCCCCACACACACCCTGCATCATCCTCACACACACCTTGAATCATCCCCACACACACCCTGAATCATCCTCACACACACCCTGAATCATCCTCACACACACCTTGAGTCATCCCCACACATACCCTAAATCATCCCCACACACACCCTGAATCATCCTCACACACAACCTGAATCATTCTCAGACACACCCTGAATCATCCTCACACACACCTTGAATCGTCCTCACACACACCGTGAATCATCCCCACACACACACCCTGAATCATCCTCACTCACACCCTGAATCATCCTCACACACCTTGAATCATCCCCACACACACCCTGAATCATCCCCACACACACCCTGAATCATCCTCACACACAACTTGAATCATCCTCAGACACACCCTGAATCATCCCCACACACACACACCCTGAATCATCCTCACACACACCCTGAATCATCCTCACACACACACCCTGAATCATCCTCACGCACACCCTGAATCATCCTCACACACACACCCTGAATCACCCTCAGACACACCCTGAATCATCCTCACACCCACCCTGAATCATCCCCACACACACCCTGAATCATCCTCACACACAGCCTGAATCATCCTCAGACACACCCTAAATCATCCTCACACACACAATGAATCATCCCCACACTCTCCCTGAATCATCCTCACACTCACCTTGAAACATCCCCACACTCACCCTGAAACATCCTCACACACACACCCTGAATCATTCCCACACACACCCTGAATCATCCCCACACACACCCTGAATCATCCTCACATACACCCTGAATCATCCTCACATACACCCTGAATCATCCTCACACACAACCTGATTCATCCCCACACATACACCCTGAATCATCCCCACACACACCCTGAATCATCCTCACACACACACCCTGAATCATCCTCACACACACCCTGAATCATCCCCACATACACCCTGAATCATCCTCACACACAACCTGAATCATCCTCAGACACACCCTCAATCATCCACTCACACAACCTGAATCATCCTCACACACCCTGAATCATCCCCACACACAACCTGAATCATCCATACACACACCCTGAATCATCCTCAGACACACCCTGAATCATCCTCACACACACCCTGAATCATCCTCACACACACCCCCTGAATCATCCTCACACACACCGTGAATCATCCTCACACACACACCCTGAATCATCCTCACACACACCCTGAATCATCCCCACATACACCCTGAATCATCCTCACACACAACCTGAATCATCCTCAGACACACCCTCAATCATCCACTCACACACCCTGAATCATCCTCACACACCCTGAATCATCCGCACACACAACCTGAATCATCCTCAGACACACCCTGAATCATCCTCGCACACACCCTGAATCATCCTCACACACACCCTGAATCATCCCCACACACACCCTGAATCATCCTCACACTCACCTTGAATCATCCTCACACACACCCTGAATCATCCTCACACACACACCCTGAATCATCCCCACACACACCCTGAATCATCCTCATACACACCCTGAATCATCCTCAGACACACCCTGAATCACCCTCACACACACCCTGATTCATCCCCACACTCACCCTGAATCATCCTCACGCTCACCCTGAATCATCCCCACACTCTCCCTGAATCATCCTCACACACACTCCCTGAATCATCCTCAGACACACCCTGAATCATCCTCGCACACACCCTGAATCATCCTCACACACACCCTGAATCATCCTCACACACACCTTGAAACTTCCCCACACACACCCTGAATCATCCTCACACACCCTGAATCATCCTCACACACACCCTGAATCATCCCCACACTCACCCTGAATCATCCCCACACAAACCCTGAATCATCCTCACTCACAACCTGAAGCAACCTCAGGCACACCCTGAATCATCCTCACAGACACCCTGAATCATCCTCACACACACCCTGAATCATCCCCACACGCACCCTGAATCATCCTCACACTCACCCTGAATCATCCCCACACACACCCTGAATCATCCTCACACACATACCCTGAATCATCCTCACACACACCCTGAATCATCCCCACACACACACCCTGAATCATCCTCACATATACCCTGAAGCATCCTCACACACACCCTGAATCTTCCTCACACACACCCTGAATCATCCTCAGACACACCCTGAATCATCCTCACACACACCCTGAATCATCCTCACATATACCCTGAATCATCCTCACACACACCCTGAATCTTCCTCACACACACCCTGAATCATCCTCACACACACCCTGAATCATCCTCACACACACCTTGAGTCATCCCCACACATACCCTAAATCATCCCCACACACACCCTGAATCATCCTCACACACACCCTGAATCATCCTCACACACACCCTGAATCATCCTCACATATACCCTGAATCATCCTCACACACACCCTGAATCTTCCTCACACACACACCCTGAATCATCCTCATACTCATAACCTGAATCATCCACACGTACCCTGAATCAGCCACACACACCCTGAATCATCGTCACACACACCCTGAATCATCCCCACACACACCCTGAATCATCCTCACACACACCCTGAATCATCCTCACACACACACCCTGAATCATCCTCATACACATACCCTGAATCATCCACACATACCCTGAATCATCCACACGTACCCTGAATCATCCACACACACCCTGAATCATCGTCACACACACCCTGAATCATCCCCACACACACACTGAATCTTCGTCACACACACGCTGAATCATCCCACCACACACACCATGAATCACCCTCACACGCACCCTGAAACATCCTCACACACAACTTGAATCATCCTCACACACAACCTGTATCATCCTCACACACATCCTGAATCATCCCCACACACACCCTGAATCATCCTCACACACACACCCTGAATCATCCCTATACACACCCTGAATCATCCCCACATGCACCTTGAATCATCCCCACACACACCCTGAATCATCCCCACACACACCCTGAATCATCCACACACACACCCTAGATCATCCTCACTCACACCTTGAATCATCCTCACACACACCCCCTGTATCATCCTCACACACACACCCTGAATCATCCCCACACATCATTTATCATCCCCCCACACAAACCCTGATTCATCCTCAAACATACACACTGTATAATCCTCACACACACCCTGAATCATCCTCACACACAACCTGAATCATCCATACACACACCCTGAATCATCCTCACACACACCCTGAATCATCCTCACACACACCCTGAATCATCCTCACACACACCCTATATCATTCTCACACACACCCTGAATCATCCTCACACACACACCCTGAATCATCCTCACACACACCCTGAATCATCCTCACACACACCCTGAATCATCCTCACACACACCCTGTATCATCCTCACACACAGCATGAATCATCCTCACATACACCCTGTATCATCCTCACACACTCGCTGTATCATCCTCACACACACCCTGAATCATCCTCACACACACCCTGAATCATCCTCACACACACCCTGTATCATCCTCACACACAACCTGAATCATCCCCACACACTCCCTGAATCATCCTCACACACACACCCTGAATCATCACCACACACACCCTTAATCATCCGCACACACACCCTGAATCATCCTCACACCCACACCCTGAATCATCCTCACACACACCCTGTATCATCCTCACACACAACCTGAATCATCCCCACACACACCCTGAATCATCCCCACACACACCCTGAATCATCCACACACACACCATAAATCATCCTCACACACACCTTGAATCATCCCCACACACACCCTGAATCATCCTCACACACCCTGAATCATCCTCACACACACCTTGAATCATCCCCACACACACCCTGAATCATCCTCACACACCCTGAATCATCCTCACACACACCTTGAATCATCCCCACACACACCCTGAATCATCCTCACACACCCTGAATCATCCTCACACACACCCTGAATCATCCACACACACACCATAAATCATCCTCACACACACCTTGAATCATCCCCACACACACCCTGAATCATCCTCACACACCCTGAATCATCCCCACACACACCCTGAATCATCCCCACACACCATTTATCATCCCCCCACACAGACCCTGATACATCCTCACACACACAGCCTGTATCATCCTCACACACACCATGAATCACCCTCACACGCACCCTGAATCATCCCCACACACACCCTGAATCATCCTCACACACCCTGAATCATCCTCACACACACCCTGAATCATCCCCACACACAGCCTGAATCATCCCCACACACCATTTATCATCCCCCCACACAGACCCTGATTCATCCTCACACACACACCCTGAATCATCCTCACACACACCCTGTATCATCCTCACACACACCCAGTATTATCCTCACACACACACCCCGAATCATCCTCACACACACCATGAATCATCGTCACACACACACTGCATCATCCTCACACACACCCTGTATCATCCTCACACACACCCTGAAACATCCTCACACACACCCTGAATCATCCCCAGAATCACCCTGAATCATCCTCACACACACCCTGAATCATCCCCACACACACCCTGAATCATCCCCACACACACACCCTGAATCATCCCCACACACACCCTGAATCATCCTCACACACACACCTTGAATCATCCTCACACACACCCTGAATCATCCACAAACACACCCTAAATCATCCTCACACACACCTTGAATCATCCTCACACACACCCCCTGTATCATCCTCACACATACACCCTGAATCATCCCCACACATCATTTATCATCCCCCCACACAGACCCTGATTCATCCTCACACATACACACTGTATCATCCTCACACACACCCTGAATCATCCTCACACACAACCTGAATCATCCATACACACACCCTGAATCATCCTCACACACACCCTGAATCATCCTCAGACACACCCTGAATCATCCTCACAAACACCCTATATCATTCTCACACACACCCTGAATCATCCTCACACACACACCCTGAATCATCCTCACACACACCCTGAATCATCCTCACACACACCCTGAATCATCCTCACACACACACCCTGAATCATCCTCACATACACCCTGTATCATCCTCACACACACGCTGTATCATCCTCACACACACCCTGAATCATCCTCACACACACCCTGAATCATCCTCACACACACCCTGTATCATCCTCACACACAACCTGAATCATACCCACACACTCCCTGAATCATCCTCACACACACACCCTGAATCATCACCACACACACCCTTAATCATCCTCACACACACCCTGAATCATCCTCACACACACACCCTGAATCATCCCCACACACACCCTGAATCATCCCCACACACACCCTGAATCATCCACACACACACCATAAATCATCCTCACACACACCTTGAATCATCCCCACACACACCCTGAATCATCCCCACACACACCCTGAATCATCCCCACACACACCCTGAATCATCCCCACACACCATTTATCATCCCCCCACACAGACCCTGATGCATCCTCACACACACAGCCTGTATCATCCTCACACACACCCATGAATCACCCTCACACGCACCCTGAATCACCCCCACACACACATTGAATCATCCTCACACACCCTGAATTATCCTCACGCACACCCTGAATCATCCCCACACACACCCTGAATCATCCCCACACACCATTTATCATCCCCCCACACAGACCCTTATTCATCCTCACACACACACCCTGAATCATCCTCACACACACACCCTGTATCATCCTCACACACACCCAGTATTATCCTCACACACACACCCCGAATCATCCTCACACACACCATGAATCATCGTCACACACACACTGCATCATCCTCACACACACCCTGTATCATCCTCACACACACCCTGAAACATCCTCACACACACCCTGAATCATCCCCAAAATCACCCTGAATCATCCTCACACACACCCTGAATCATCCCCACACACACCCTGAATCATCCCCACACACACACCCTGAATCATCCCCACACACACCCTGAATCATCCTCACACACACACCTTGAATCATCCTCACACACACCCTGAATCATCCTCACACACACAGACTGAATCATCCTCACACACACCCTGAATCATCCTCACACACACCTTGTATCATCCCCACACACACCCTGTATCATCCCCACACACACCCTGAATCATCCTCACACACACACCTTGAATCATCCTCACACACACCCTGAATCATCCTCACACACACAGACTGAATCATCCTCACACACACCCTGAATCATCCTCACACACCCTGAATCATCACACACACCCTGAATCATCCCACACACCTGAATCATCCTCAGACACACCCTGAATCACCCTCACACACACCCTGATTCATCCCCACCCTCACCCTGAATCATCCTCACGCTCACCCTGAATCATCCTCACACACACCTTGAAACTTCCCCACACACACCCTGAATCATCCTCACACACCCTGAATCATCCTCACACACACCCTGAATCATCCCCACACTCACCCTGAATCATCCCCACACTCACCCTGAATCATCCCCACACTCACCCTGAATCATCCTCACACACACCCTGAATCATCCCCACACTCACCCTGAATCATCCCCACACAAACCCTGAATCATCCTCACACACACCCTGAATCATCCTCACACACACCCTGAATCAACCTCGCACACACCCTGAATCATCCTCACACACACCCTGAATCATCCTCACACACACCTTGAAACTTCCCCACACACACCCTGAATCATCCTCACACACCCTGAATCATCCTCACACACACCCTGAATCATCCCCACACTCACCCTGAATCATCCCCACACAAACCCTGAATCATCCTCACTCACAACCTGAAACAACCTCAGGCACACCCTGAATCATCCTCACAGACACCCTGAATCATCCCCACACACACGCTGAATCATCCCACCACACACACCATCAATCACCCTCACACGCACCCTGAAACATCCTCACACACAACTTGAATCATCCTCACACACAACCTGAATCATCCTCACACACATCCTGAATCATCCCCACACACACCCTGAATCATCCTCACACACACACCCTGAATCATCCCTACACACACCCTGAATCATCCCCACATGCACCTTGAATCATCCCCACACACACACCTTGAATCATCCCTACACACACCCTGAATCATCCACACACACACCCTAAATCATCCTGACACACACCTTGAATCATCCTCACACACACACCCTGAATCTTCCCCACACATCATTTATCATCCCCCCACACAGACCCTGATTCATCCTCACACATACACACTGTATCATCCTCACACACACCCTGAATCATCCTCACACACAACCTGAATCATCCATACACACATCCTGAATCATCCTCACACACACCCTGAATCATCCTCACACACACCCTGAATCATCCTCACACACACCCTGAATCATCCTCACACACACCCTGTATCATCCTCACACACAGCAGGGAATCATCCTCACACACATCCTGTATCATCCTCACACACACGCTGTATCATCCTCACACACACCCTGAATCATCCTCACACACACACCCTGAATCATCCTCACACACACCCTGTATCATCCTCACACACAACCTGAATCATCCCCACACACTCCCTGAATCATCCTCACACACACACCGGTGAATCATCACCACACACACCCTTAATCATCCTCACACACACCCTGAATCATCCTCACACACACACCCTGAATCATCCCCACACACACCCTGAATCATCCCCACACACACCCTGAATCATCCACACACACACCATAAATCATCCTCACACACACCTTGAATCATCCCCACACACACCCTGAATCATCCTCACACACCCTGAATCATCCTCACACACACCCTGAATCATCCCCACACACACCCTGAATCATCCCCCACACACACCCTGAATCATCCCCACACACCATTTATCATCCCCCCACACAGACCCTGATTCATCCTCACACACACAGCCTGTATCATCCTCACACAAACCCTTGAATCATCCTCACACACAACCTGAATCATCCATACACACATCCTGAATCATCCTCACACACCCTGATTCATCATCACACACACCCTGAATCATCCTCACACACAACCTGAATCATCCATACACACACCCTGAATCATCCTCACACACACCCTGAATCATCCTCACACACACCCTGAATCATCCTCACACACACAGCCTGAATCATCCTCACACACACCCTGAATCATCCTCACACACACCCTGAATCATCCTCACACACACCCTGAATCATCCTCACACACACACCCTGAATAATCCACACATACACACCCTTAGTCATCCCCACATACACCCTGAATCATCCTCACACACAACCTGAATCATCCTCAAACACACCTTAATCATCCACACACACACCCTGAATCATCCTCACACACCTTGCATCATCCGCACACACAACCTGAATCATCCTCAGACACACCCGTAATCATCCTCAGACACACCCTGAATCACCCTCACACACACCCTGAATCATCCCCGCACTCACCCTGAATCATCCTCACACACAACTTGAAACATCCTCACACACAACCTGAATCATCCTCACACACACCCTGAATCATCCCCACACACACCCTGAATCATCCACACACACACCTTGAATCATCCTCACACACACACCCTGTATCATCCTCACACACACACCCTGAATCATCCCCCACACATCATTTATCATCCCCCCCACACAGACCCTGATTCATCCTCACACATACACACTGTATCATCCTCACACACACCCTGAATCATCCTCACACACAACCTGAATCATCCATACACACACCCTGAATCATCCTCACACACACCCTGAATCATCCT